>NW_027497400.1:0-135000 GCF_021521415.1 Bidens hawaiensis | reverse complement strand
TAAGAGTAAACATTTCATAAACATAGAGGATTCGTACCAATCCTCATAAAAATATTTTCTGACTCTTTATCTATGGATAACCTTACATAGTAAATCTCTTAACAGTACATACACGTATTCACGTTATAAAACATATAAAAAGGTTGGACGTATTCACGTCATAACATATTTCACACTATAAAAAGGTTTGGACGTATTCACGTCATAACATATTTCACACTATAAAAAGGTTTGGACGTATTCACCTTTGTTCTTGATCAATGTATCTTTCTGATTTATGCATTCTTTCTATCTCGAACCTATATTACGAGAACAACCTTTGTGTAAATATCTAGATCAACGATCTAGCTTCAGACCTATAATCTGTTTCGTATAGCTTAACCTTGATGTCACACCCCGACTAGCACAATGCGGAAGCGTAAAACGGGAATGTAACAGACACCTCTGATATCAACACATTGTTTATAAAGAAACATTACAACTAATTTACAATATATTACATTTCTTCGTTCTATCATTGTTTTACAGTCTAGGCGATACAAACAAAACTAGTTCGTTAATTATACATTCTTACTACTATCGCCCTTGCTTCTATTCACGTAGCATCAACCACACACTTCAGGCAAGTAACAAGTCACCGAATCATTCCAATTTAGGTACACCTGAAAAGCAGTTTAAAACGGGTCAACTACTACAGTTGGTGAGTTTCACGAGTTTCGAGAAAACAGTAATGAGTATTCACAAGTTAACACTTGTAATCATGAAATAAGTATGTATGTATGTAAATGATGTATGTGATGTAATTATGCTAAACTACAGTGAAACCTGGACTGTTCGTGCTGCGTGCCTCCATTTCCCACGCTCAATCAACCACTGTGGCCCCTTTCCGCCCACAACATGCCCCGGTAGCTATGTCTAACACTACATAGCTGGTTCGTAAAAATGAAATATGGACATGTGCAAACGGGATAATGTCTCAGCAACCGTGCTGGCCCCGCCTGGGTTTGTCAAACCAATAGTACTATTCACAAGCCACCGGCTCGAAGTTAATCACTGTGTTAGTGGGGACTTTCATGTGTTAGCACTTAGATAATCTACATCATCACATGTTTCAGATAAGTATATAGATATAAGCAAACATGTTTTTCACCCCAAAAGTTCGCAAAACAGTTTAAAAGTGGGGTCATGAAACTCACGGTTTAGTAGATATTCAGTACTGAATCAGCTCGTGGTTTGTTCGGTCCGCTATCAGTAGTTCCTATAATCAATATTATAATAATATTAATATTTTAATATTATTATAATCCCAATACTAAACTGGGCTGTATAACTAATCTGGGTGTAGCTGGAACGCCCAGAAAGTGGCAATAGACTTAGGTTGTGATGTTGTTCAATGTCTAATACTTAAAACCGAACTTGGCTCAGACTCCCGTTTTCCCAGCTGGGCCAAGTGGTTCGTTTACGCGTTCAGAAAACAGTTATGGGATAATAAGCTTGGGTAAATGTATTGGTTAATAAAATGATTAAGTTATAAGGAAAGATCACATACTGGGGTCCCGGATTAGCCACGGGGCTCGTTTCTGTTTATTCAGTTTGATTTGAGAAGAAACGAGTACAATCCACCCGGATTGTCCATGTTTCTCATTGAAAAGTTCATTTTTACTTAATTAGTCCAAAAATATGATTTTTGATCACTCTTGGTGTTTTGATATTCTCGCAGATTCACTAGTCGCGAACTTGCCGGTTTTTATAAAAACTGAATTTGTTTAATATTCAGATTAGCATAATTAATTAACCGTTAATCATTAAATTATGAAAATTTAACCAATTATCAATTAAAATATGTAGATTTTTATAAATTTATTTCAGGAATTTATTTACTGATTTATTAATTTATAAAAATTCAATTTATCAGCTATATTTCGCCTGAAAATCGTCCGTTTACCCGAAACAATTTTCAAAAATTCACCAAAAATTCCTAAATACTCAAATCATGCCCCAAAACAACCTGTATCAATTCCAGAATGTAAAAAGCTCGTGCGATATTCTTTTCGGCCCAAATTCGGCTGTAAAAATTCACACGAACGCAAATAAAAAAAACATCCTTAAACATCTCCAAATGATCCCAAAATTCATATGTGATCAAAATACATCAAATCTGAGTTCTCAGAAAAATTTCATAATTTTTGAAGTAATTTAGCTATTTTTCCCAAATAAACGTTCGAATTCGGTAATAAATTCGCCAAATATTGTCGGATGGTCTAAAAATTACCAAATGTAAACAGGGACTCATTGACATGATCCCTGATGTCCCTGCAAAATTTCAAGTTCTAACAATATGCACATCACAACCTTAACCTAAATAGCCCGTAAGCGAGTGTTTCGGCATTACCTTAGCGGGTTTGGCTCGTTTCCGATCTTTTAATCAAGTTTTCAGGTTCTTGTGCTTCTAATAAAGCTAGGTACAAGTCCTATATCACAAACCAAGCAATATTTCATCAACGTAACAGCCCTTAAGTTAGGGTTTCGGCTAGTGCATAAAAACGAACTTTTGAACCGTAAAAACGTCGTTTCAACCCTTTAATCCGTGTTTATGGCCAAAAAAACTATCAAAACAGGTTCCTTACCATGTGTATTATCAAAACATGTTTATGGACCATTTTTAGGATTTTTACACGGTTAGGAATGATTTTTAGTAACCAAGACATGTTTTTATGGTATTAAACAAGTTTAAACAAGTTCAAAAGCTACTTATTTAAGCTCTTACCTTAGGTTTTCTTGCTGTTTTTGTCTGGAGAAGAAGTGGTGTCCATAATTTTCAAGAATTGGTGTTGAAAATGGCTTGAATCTAGTTTAAATGTGAAAGAAACACAAAGGGGGGGGGGGTGGCGGCTGCGGCCGGGATTCCTTATGGGCCCATGATGGGCTGTTTTGGCCC
Source organism: Bidens hawaiensis (assembly GCF_021521415.1). Lineage (NCBI taxonomy): Eukaryota > Viridiplantae > Streptophyta > Magnoliopsida > Asterales > Asteraceae > Bidens > Bidens hawaiensis. The sequence continues at coordinate 132,062 of NW_027497400.1, read as the reverse complement.
ATTAATCTGGTTTCTCAAGCCCAAATATGAAAAGCCCGGTCCAAATTTAGTTCGGGTTTGGTTTTTAGCGCGAAAAACTTATCGGGTGCGTTAAACAGCGCGAAAACGAGTGTTTTTCGGCTAGTTTTGTGTAAAATTATAAAAACATACTATATGTTTGTAAAAATCAAAAATATTTTCACGGATCACTTAAAAAATTTCAAATAAGTGTTTGGTAAGTCTTTTTCGGCTTAACGGATGATACGATGCTTGGTTTGTAACTATCTTTCGCGTTTAAATCTATAGCGGGTGGTTAAACGAGCATGTTTTCGTTTAACTTGTTTGCTATCAAACTATGTGACACCCGGTAAATTCCCAATCCCTTAAACTAAGTAATCAACCTAATAATTAGGTGATTGTAAATATTATGCGCGCCATGTTAGTCAGCGCGTGCATTTGTTATGTGCGCCCTGCGCGAGCGCGCCATGTTAGTCAGCGCGTGCATTTGTTATGTGCAACCTGCGCAAGCGCACCATGTTAAGAACCAGCGTGAGCATATGTTATATGCGCCATGCGCGAATGTTTTGGCTTTATGTTTTCATGTAACTTAAACGTTATGTTGTCTATGGGTTGACCATCCCGCATGATGCTAAGGCGGGTGCATCCTAAATCGTTTATGCGCGTGCGGAAGGGAACTAACCTCCCCGCATGGCGGGAACATTGAGAGCTAGTTTGTCTGAAGCTCCAAGATGGAATTGACTTCAACATGACTGATCACTATGTTGAAATACCAAGACCACCTGGAGAATCTACAAATGAAACTCAATATCCCCAACTGCGAGAAGGTTACGCACCTACCCGCAGCAAAGAAATGTCCTACACGCAGAAAGCTATGCGCACAAAGTGATGCGCACAGAACACTTAGTCTATTCTCCAGACATAAGGAGATTACTCCCGCCCAAAAGGAAACAGTAGCGTGTTTCAGGGATTTTTCCACTTTTTACTGTACACTGACAAAAGTACCTGAAAAAGCACACTGTAACATGAAAAGTCAACTGTCAGCCACCCTATTCTCACCAACCCCAGACCTGCATGTCCTGTCCAAATCAAATCAAGATCTTTTGTCCACTCCTCCACTTTTAAATAAACAATAAACAATAATAATTTCCATACTTTATCATCATTACACCTAGATATGAAAAGATTTCAATCCCCTAAAGCAAGGGATTGTGTTCCCTTGAGTTTGCCTATAAATATGTAACCTAAATTATCACCCAAAACACACTCCAAAGAACTGCAAACTTGCACTAAGCATCTCCCGAGCATCCGTTATTTTCGATTCCGTCCCAGTTACTAGGTAAGCCGAGGTTATAAACTTGAGATCTACTTTCCAAACCTCATATTCTCCTATTTCTTGATCTTAATATATATACTTCTTGTTATTTAATCGTATTCTAGACCTTCGATTCCGGGGCCAACACCAAGAAAACCCGAATCTCGATTAATCCCTTAACAAGAACCACAGGTGAGTCTCACAGCCCCTATTTTCACTATTTTCACTATTTTTAAACTGTTTTCGGGGCGAGGGACACGTACTTAAATAATGTTTTATCACGGTATACTTACAAGCTATGCAAGCGATTATGTGTTTAAGTTATGTTTCATGATGAGCAATGCAAACGGTTATCTAAGGTTTACGATGTATGTGCGCTAGAACTCGAGTAAGTGATCACTTTACCATTGGAACTCTAAGGGTAGGGACTGCTGGTTTGATCCACCCACTCGTAGGGGTCGCACCTCTTTGCATGGACGAGTGCCTAGTATGGTCATGGGGCAGTACTATGGGTTTGAGCCCGCTCGTAGGGGTCGCGCCTCTTTGCATGGACGAGCGCCTTGTTTTCCGGCACAACGTCCGCGCGTAACCCGCGGGACGGAATTATTATTTTAGCTCGTAGTGGCAGCGCCACTTTGCATGGACGAGCACATGTTCCTGAAACGTTCGCGCGTAACCCGCGGGACGGTATTACTTATTTTAGCTCGTAGTGGCAGCGCCACTTTGCATAGACGAGCACAGTTCCCAGAAATGTTCGCGCGTAACCCGCGGAACGATTTTATCAGAATATGTTGATATAACTATGTTTTACCAAGCATGTGTTTTAATGATGCTATCAGAATTGTGTTTCAGAATGATTTGTATCAAGATTATGATGCAATACGATTTATCAAGTTACCAAGACTTGTGAACTCACTCAGTTTATACTGATTCAAATGTTTTACGTGTCTTTCAGGAGATAACTAGGTAGCGCATGGAGTCACACTTAGAGCACCTCACGCTGAACATCTAAACTAGCTTTTTGGAAGATTTTAGTTCTATCCCTTCGATGCGCGTGGTTGTTCCCGCCGCGCATGGGGATATGGCGTGGAAATCTCCAACAATTTTTATACTTGGAAGTTTTTATGTAATTTTTAAACAATGTAATGTATTTGTATTAAACTTTTCATGCGACAACTGCTACGCATGCGGGAAGCCAGGGCATTTTAGTCGGGATTGCCCGCAAAAGGGGAACCAAGCTCGCGGGAGAGCTTTTGTGATCGGCGCAGGCGAAGCTAAAGAAGAGCCGAATGTGGTAACCGGTACGTTTTTGCTTAACGGACATTTTGCATCTGTCTTATTTGATACTGGCGCTGACCTAAGTTTTATATCCGCTGAGTTTAAAGACTCCCTAGGCCTAGCAACCAGTAGACTAGACACGCCTTATACTATAGAACTAGCCAATGGTAGGCAGTTATGCGCGAACGAAAGAACTGAACAATGTGTTATAGTCATGGGAGGTCACGGGTTCAATATTAACTTGTTGCCAATAGACTTGGGAAGTTTTGACATTGTGGTAGGTATGGATTGGTTAGTCGAGAACCGCGCGGAAGTTATTTGCCATGAGAAGCAGGTTCGGATCCCACTGTTGAACGGAGAAACCTTGGTAATTCAAGGGGAAAGAAGGGGAGTTGCGACGAAACTGATTTCGTGCCTAAAGGCGCGAAAGTGCCTAAGGAAAGGGTGCTACGCCTTCCTGGCGCATGTCGTAGAAAAGAAAGGAGATGAGCGAAGAATTGAAGACTTACCAGTAGTGCGCGAATTTCCAGAAGTTTTTCCTGAAGATTTGCCCGGATTACCGCCGCCGCGACAAGTCGAGTTTCGTATTGATTTAGTCCCAGGAGCTGCGCTAGTAGCTCGAGCGCCTTATCGACTAGCTCCATCTGAGATGCAAGAGCTATCCAATCAGTTACAGGAACTATTAGATAAGGGTTTCATACGCCCAAGCTTTTCACCTTGGGGAGCTCCAGTACTGTTTGTTAAGAAGAAGGATGGTTCGTTCAGAATGTGTATTGACTACAGGGAACTGAACAAGCTGACAGTCAAAAATCGGTACCCCTTACCGAGGATTGACGACTTATTTGACCAGTTGCAGGGATCCAGTTATTATTCGAAGATAGATCTACGGTCAGGATACCACCAACTTAGGGTCCATGAGGAAGATGTGCCGAAAACAGCCTTCCGAACTAGATACGGCCATTATGAGTTCTTAGTGATGCCTTTCGGGCTAACTAATGCGCCGGCTGTGTTCATGGATCTGATGAACCGCGTGTGCAAACCATACTTGGACAAGTCTGTGATTGTGTTTATAGATGATATTCTGATTTACTCACGGACCAAGGCCGAGCATGAGCAACACCTGAGATTGATTTTGGAATTGTTGAAGAAAGAAAAGTTGTATGTGAAGTTTTCCAAGTGCGAGTTTTGGCTTAGAGAAGTTCACTTTCTCGGTCACGTTGTAAACGAGAAAGGAATTCACGTTGATCCTTCCAAAGTCAAGGCCATCGAAAACTGGGAAGCGCCAAAAACCCCAACTGAGGTGAGGCAATTCCTAGGACTAGCTGGCTACTATCGACGCTTCATTGAGAACTTCTCCAAAATAGCTCTACCTCTGACCGCGCTAACTCAGAAAGACAAGAAGTTTGTTTGGGGCGAAAATCAGGAAACAGCATTTCAAATGTTGAAACAGAAGTTATGTAGTGCGCCAATTTTGTCTTTGCCCGAGGGGATGGATGACATTGTTGTTTACTGCGACGCTTCACATCAGGGACTTGGATGTGTCCTTATGCAACGAGACAAAGTCATAGCGTATGCCTCACGCCAACTCAAGACCAATGAAAAGAACTACACAACGCATGATTTAGAACTTGGAGCGGTTGTCTTCGCGCTAAAGATTTGGCGCCATTACCTCTATGGTACAAAGTGTATAATCTTTACGGATCACAAGAGCCTTCAACATATATTTGATCAAAAGGATTTAAACATGAGGCAACGAAGATGGGTGGAGTTGTTGAACGATTATGATTGTGAAATTAAGTACCACCCTGGAAAGGCGAATGTGGTAGCAGACGCGCTAAGTAGGAAGGAGCGAATAAAAACGCTACGAGTCAAGGCTCTAAGGTTGACCATTCACGCAGATCTCTCTACCCGCATCCGAGACGCTCAGCAAGAAGCCTTGAAACCAGAGTTTGTTAAAAACGAATGCCTTGGAGGTATGGTTAAGAATTTGGAACTTAAAGAGAACGGCAATCTATATTTCGCTAACCGCATATGGGTCCCTCTCAAGGGAGGATTGCGCGAGCAGGTATTGAACGAAGCTCACAAGACGCGGTATTCCGTACATCCTGGCGCAGACAAGATGTACCAAGATGTTAAAACGCTGTATTGGTGGCCCAATCTTAAAGGCGCCATCGCGACGTATGTCAGTAAGTGCCTGACGTGTTCGAAGGTGAAGGCTGAATACCAGAAACCATCAGGGTTGCTTCAGCAGCCAGAAATTCCCATGTGGAAGTGGGAACAAATCTCTATGGACTTCATCACCAAACTGCCAAGGACACCTGGGGGTTATGACACAATATGGGTTATTGTGGATCGGCTAACTAAGTCAGCGCACTTCCTGCCGATCAAGGAAACCGATAAGATGGAAAAGTTAGCCCGACTGTATATTCGAGAAGTAGTTTCAAAACATGGAGTCCCAGTGTCCATCATTTCTGATAGAGATAGTCGATTCACATCAAGGTTTTGGAGATCGTTACAAGGGGCTTTAGGTACTCGTCTTGACATGAGTACGGCATATCATCCTCAAACGGATGGGCAAAGCGAGCGAACAATCCAGACATTGGAAGATATGCTACGCGCGTGCGCAATCGATTTCGAAGGTAGCTGGGATACTCATCTCCCATTGGTTGAATTTTCTTACAACAACAGTTATCACACAAGCATTAAGGCTGCGCCGTTCGAAGCTTTGTATGGGCGCAAGTGTAGATCCCCACTGTGCTGGGCTGAAGTAGGTGACAAGCAAATGACTGGTCCAGAATTGATCCAAGAAACAACAGACAAGATTTTTCAGATAAGGGATCGCCTTAAGACAGCGCGCGACAGACAGAAGAGCTACGCAGATGTGCGAAGGAAACCATTGGAATTTCAAGTAGGGGATAAAGTACTTTTGAAAGTCTCTCCATGGAAAGGAGTCCCCCGTTTCGGCAAGCGAGGAAAGTTGAATCCGCGCTTCATTGGACCATTCGAGATCCTGGAAAGGATCGGTCCGGTTGCTTATAAACTCCGTTTACCCGCCGAACTCAGTGGAGTTCATGATACGTTTCATGTGTCCAACCTCAAAAAGTGCTTATCTGACGAAACGTTGATTTTGCCGATGGAAGAGATTCACATCGACAAACAGCTGCACTTCGTAGAAGAACCTATAGCAGTAACCGATTGGAAAGAACAAAAGTTACGCAGGAGCAAAATCAAGTTAGTAAAGGTTCAATGGAACTCGAGGCGTGGGCCTGAATTCACTTGGGAAAGAGAAGACCAAATACGCAAGAAATACCCACACCTCTTTCAGAACATGGCTTCTGCCAGCAACGTCTCCCAAATTTCGGGACGAAATTCGTTTAACGAGGGGAGAATGTGACACCCGGTAAATTCCCAATCCCTTAAACTAAGTAATCAACCTAATAATTAGGTGATTGTAAATATTATGCGCGCCATGTTAGTCAGCGCGTGCATTTGTTATGTGCGCCCTGCGCGAGCGCGCCATGTTAGTCAGCGCGTGCATTTGTTATGTGCAACCTGCGCAAGCGCACCATGTTAAGAACCAGCGTGAGCATATGTTATATGCGCCATGCGCGAATGTTTTGGCTTTATGTTTTCATGTAACTTAAACGTTATGTTGTCTATGGGTTGACCATCCCGCATGATGCTAAGGCGGGTGCATCCTAAATCGTTTATGCGCGTGCGGAAGGGAACTAACCTCCCCGCATGGCGGGAACATTGAGAGCTAGTTTGTCTGAAGCTCCAAGATGGAATTGACTTCAACATGACTGATCACTATGTTGAAATACCAAGACCACCTGGAGAATCTACAAATGAAACTCAATATCCCCAACTGCGAGAAGGTTACGCACCTACCCGCAGCAAAGAAATGTCCTACACGCAGAAAGCTATGCGCACAAAGTGATGCGCACAGAACACTTAGTCTATTCTCCAGACATAAGGAGATTACTCCCGCCCAAAAGGAAACAGTAGCGTGTTTCAGGGATTTTCCACTTTTTACTGTACACTGACAAAAGTACCTGAAAAAGCACACTGTAACATGAAAAGTCAACTGTCAGCCACCCTATTCTCACCAACCCCAGACCTGCATGTCCTGTCCAAATCAAATCAAGATCTTTTGTCCACTCCTCCACTTTTAAATAAACAATAAACAATAATAATTTCCATACTTTATCATCATTACACCTAGATATGAAAAGATTTCAATCCCCTAAAGCAAGGGATTGTGTTCCCTTGAGTTTGCCTATAAATATGTAACCTAAATTATCACCCAAAACACACTCCAAAGAACTGCAAACTTGCACTAAGCATCTCCCGAGCATCCGTTATTTTCGATTCCGTCCCAGTTACTAGGTAAGCCGAGGTTATAAACTTGAGATCTACTTTCCAAACCTCATATTCTCCTATTTCTTGATCTTAATATATATACTTCTTGTTATTTAATCGTATTCTAGACCTTCGATTCCGGGGCCAACACCAAGAAAACCCGAATCTCGATTAATCCCTTAACAAGAACCACAGGTGAGTCTCACAGCCCCTATTTTCACTATTTTCACTATTTTTAAACTGTTTTCGGGGCGAGGGACACGTACTTAAATAATGTTTTATCACGGTATACTTACAAGCTATGCAAGCGATTATGTGTTTAAGTTATGTTTCATGATGAGCAATGCAAACGGTTATCTAAGGTTTACGATGTATGTGCGCTAGAACTCGAGTAAGTGATCACTTTACCATTGGAACTCTAAGGGTAGGGACTGCTGGTTTGATCCACCCACTCGTAGGGGTCGCACCTCTTTGCATGGACGAGTGCCTAGTATGGTCATGGGGCAGTACTATGGGTTTGAGCCCGCTCGTAGGGGTCGCGCCTCTTTGCATGGACGAGCGCCTTGTTTTCCGGCACAACGTCCGCGCGTAACCCGCGGGACGGAATTATTATTTTAGCTCGTAGTGGCAGCGCCACTTTGCATGGACGAGCACATGTTCCTGAAACGTTCGCGCGTAACCCGCGGGACGGTATTACTTATTTTAGCTCGTAGTGGCAGCGCCACTTTGCATAGACGAGCACAGTTCCCAGAAATGTTCGCGCGTAACCCGCGGAACGATTTTATCAGAATATGTTGATATAACTATGTTTTACCAAGCATGTGTTTTAATGATGCTATCAGAATTGTGTTTCAGAATGATTTGTATCAAGATTATGATGCAATACGATTTATCAAGTTACCAAGACTTGTGAACTCACTCAGTTTATACTGATTCAAATGTTTTACGTGTCTTTCAGGAGATAACTAGGTAGCGCATGGAGTCACACTTAGAGCACCTCACGCTGAACATCTAAACTAGCTTTTTGGAAGATTTTAGTTCTATCCCTTCGATGCGCGTGGTTGTTCCCGCCGCGCATGGGGATATGGCGTGGAAATCTCCAACAATTTTTATACTTGGAAGTTTTTATGTAATTTTTAAACAATGTAATGTATTTGTATTAAACTTTTCATGCGCAATGAAAATCTTACTTTGAATGTTTGCAATGGCCCGTGCTTAAGTATCAATTCCCACTCGCGCGCGCCCGGCTGTTTCCGCCGCTCAGGGCCGGGTGTGACAAACTAAGACCATATTTCTAATATTTTAGCTTGTATAGATTGTATATCACTTATAAATGAACCCCCGAGATATCTGGGTTATAACCCGACCCGTTCGGTTAATCGTTCGTTTGTTACGCAACAGGCGTTTATTTGCTTAATCGGTAAATACATACTGAGGTGTACCTTGTTTTGGCTCAAATGTCACACTTGACAATTCATTTCTTTCTATTAAACATTTGGATCTTTAGTCCATTTGTCTATTCATTAATCATATACTATGTTTCTTCTTCAGGAAGAAACATCCACATCGGGTTTCTTCTTAATCTAATTATAACATTTGCATACACTTAATCACAAAGAAATACTATTTTATTCCTTACATTTCTTAATCACAAAGAAACAATACTTTGACTATAACCTTTATTTATGAAAAGGTATATTATACTTAATTGTAATCAAGGTTCGGCTATACCCACGACTATGGCCCAAGCCATTATAATAAAATAATACTTAAGAGGAACCCTTACCTCACACGGTTATTCAGAGTTAGGCGCCTAAGATTGATCGAGCAGCACTTCTACTCTTTATCGCGTTCTAAAGCTTAAACCGCCAGTACCCTTGCTTCTAAATCGCTTGACAATCTACGGGGTGTCGGAACTTCAATCCTTGCGCGAATTACGAGAAATCAAGACATCGGAACCTCACAATAGTCGGGCACGCATCCCAATGTTAAGTGTGTGTAATAAAAGGTGTTTTTGGGATGAGTTGCCTTCAAACCCGTAGCCCCCTTTTATAGGCAAAATTTTGGGGACCGTCGCGTAGCGCGACGCCCTTTTCCTTAGGCCGTCGCGTAGCGCGACGCCGCAATTTATAAGGTGATGCCACGTGTGGACACGTGTTTGGCCACGTGGCACTGATTACTTAACCCGGTCATCGCGTAGCGCAATACCCCTACCTTCTGGACCATCGCGTAGCGCGGCGCCCCTTTTTTTAAATTCCTGGGAAACACCATCGCGTAGCGCGATGATCAATATGTTCTACCCGTCGCGTAGCGCGATGGGTCTAGAAAACCAAAATTTTATTTTCAGCCCTTGGACTTTGTTAACTTGTCATGTCAGTTCAAAAATACTAAAGCGGCCCCTATGCGGCTCTGCGAGCGTGCGAAGTGCCAAGTGCGCCATCAAAACGCCACATTACGCCCATCGCCCGAGTCTGAGTCCGAGTCCGTGCGCGTCGGGTGCTTCGCACCCTCCGCTAGGACTAGTGAGAGTGGTTAGCCCCATAAGAACATTACCATGGAAAACTCCTTTATAAAGTGCTTTTATTTCTTTCCCACCTTCCATGTGGGATGGAGTTTCCTTACTTATTTCCTTAACATAATATTCTTTCTTTTCTTCATCATACTTTTTCCTATTACCTTTCTCATAATTATTTTTGGTCCTTTATGTAACACCCCGACCGATGGCGGATTATACATCGGGGCGCCACGTATTGTTTCATTACTCGTGACACTATTTGGGTGTCAATATTTAATAAATACATCTTCATTGCGCACCGCGCAGAACACAAATCGTAAAGGAACATAAATCATATCATAACTTAAAATATTCAAATAACATAATTTGTCTTGTTACATTTTAATCTAGGTCCAAAGAAAAGAAAACATCCTACGTGTCCTTGAGATTCCCAAAAGCAGCTACAGCAAACCTGAACATGTGTTAAAATAAAACGTCAACACTTGCGTGTCGGTGAGAAATCAAGTTTAATAGATATAAATAGATAATAATAAACACTGCGCGCAACATGTGCTTAACTGGGGTTTAACATAGGGTGTAATCAGATTGTGATCAAGCCTAAATAGATCATAGCTCATAGTTCAATCCGTGCTCCCAATCGAGCACAAAAACAAGAAATCATACGTGCATGTGTAAACAAAACAAGAAAACCGTAAACGATAGGTCTCCCGTGTTCATCTAATGGATCCATGAAAACTTCGGAATAGGCCGAACAAAGCGGTTAATGATTCACACATACAAATAAACAGCCAAGTAAACGTCCATAACACATGGGGTTTTGCGCATATAAATTTAATAAACAAGTTTAAGACTCAAGTTGTACGAACACATGAACATCCCAAAACGTTAAAAATAAAAGGGGATTAAGTACGAGATTACTCACCTGAAAAAGGTGTGTTGAAAGATAATGCAAGAATCCAATTTTTAAACAAGCAGAAGTTAACCTATAAATAAGAGATTATTGGTTTAACGATTGGTTTTTATGTCTTGAATATATGCAGTAAGTATCGATTTTTGTTAGTTAAACAAATTAAAATAAAATATATATATTCATATTTACCGAGATTCTGGGCAGAACAGAAGAGAAGACGGAGGCAAAGAGAGGAGTGGCGTTGCTGAGGAACTACGGCAGAGAGCAAAGGGAGAGAGATTTGGGAAGAGTTTTAAGTGTAGTGTGTGTAGTGTTAATAAACAAGAAATTAGCTTAATTTATAGGAAAACCCAAGGGAACACAATCCCTTGAAAAGGGGAAAAGATCTTATCAAATCAAGCAAAAGATATTAAAAAGTACAAGAAACCAAAAGCAAAAGATATTAAAAGATATGCCGGCAGCTGCAGGGGATGGGGAAAAGCTGACAGGTTACAGATCAAAGCATGGGAGGTGTCAGATAAAGCACTGATCAAGACATGCAAAAGAAGATTTCAAAAGATTATGTCAGTCACTTTTTCTGTCAACCAATAGGATTGGTGCGCATGCTGCGCCGAAAGTGGCTTTTCGGACAGATGTCGGAACTGACCTATAGTGCTCAAACAAAAGATAAGATATTTCAAAAGAATACAGGCTGGCATAAACTGAAGAAAAGACTTAAGGTCTAGCGCGTGAAGACTCGAGCGCGAGGGCGAAGGAAGACAGAACAGGCATTAGCGCGCCGCGGGAAGAACTACAATCCTTAGCGCACCGCGGGAAGAACTACAATCCTTAGCGCGTCGCGGGAACAGTTCGCCTCACGCATCGCAGGAACAGCTGGTCTTCGCGCAGGCTTCCTTGTAAGGAGTCTGGCGCGTGGAGCTGCGCGGACATCCTTAGGCGGGAAGAACCAAAGGACAGGCAAAGGGTTAAGAGAAAAAGGGTTTCAAGGCTTAAGGGGTAAGCAGAGGGGCGGGACGGCGACAAGAGAGAAAAAGGGAGGCGGGACGGCGGAGAGAAGGAAGAAAGGGACGGGTCGGCGGAAAAGAAATTATTATTATTAGTAAGTAATATAAAAATATATATATAAATTATTTAATGTTAAATTTACAAAGATTAATAATCAAATTTTAAATCATAAAAAAAAAATCGGATTCGAAAACGGGTACCTGGGTCGGGTCGGATTTGGGCAGATGTCACAGTCTCCCCTACTTTAAGAAATTTCGTCCCGAAATTTATCTCGAAGTAGGTTGCGCAGAGAAAAGGTGCGGGTACTTGATCTTCATTTGATCTTCCCTTTCCCAAGTGAACTCGGCTCCGCGCTTGGACTGCCAACGAACTTTGACAATAGGGATGCGACTGCGCTTGGTTTGCTTTACCTCGCGATCCATAATCTCCACAGGCTTCTCAACGAAATGCATAGACTCATCAACTTGAACTTCATCAAGTGGTATGTGGAGGTTCTCGTTAGCTAAACATTTCTTGAGATTTGATACATGGAACGTTGGATGCACATTGCTGAGCGCGGGCGGTAGGTCAAGCTTGTAGGCAACTTTTCCCACTCTCGCAAGAATCTTGAATGGACCAACATAACGAGGTGCAAGCTTACCTTTCTTCCCAAAGCGGACAACACCCTTCCAGGGCGACACTTTGAGGAGAACAAGATCACCAACTAGAAATTCGAGAGGCTTCCGCCTGCGATCCGCGTAACTCTTCTGTCGGCTTCTGGCAGTCAGCAGATGATCACGGATATTGGCGATTTTATCGGTTGTCTCTTGAACTAGTTCGGGTCCTGTGATTTGAACTTCACCCACTTCGTTCCAACAAATCGGTGAACGGCACTTTCGACCGTAAAGTGCTTCAAATGGGGCCATACCGATGCTGGAATGATAGCTGTTATTATAAGAGAACTCGATCAGAGGTAGGTGTGAATCCCAATTACCTCCAAAATCAAGAACACAAGATCGAAGCATATCCTCAAGGGTTTGGATGGTTCGCTCAGACTGTCCGTCAGTCTGAGGATGATATGCAGTACTCATGTCCAAACGAGTTCCTAACGCAGATTGGAGAGATTTCCAAAAGCGAGATATAAAACGGCCATCGCGATCGGATATGATGCTCAAGGGAGTACCATGACGGCAGACAATTTCCTTGACATATAGATGCGCAAGTTGTTCAACACGGTAGGTTTCACGAATGGGCAGAAAGTGGGCAGACTTGGTCAATCGATCCACTATTACCCAAATGCTATCATGTTTGCTTGCGGTCAAGGGTAACTTGGTGATAAAGTCCATTGCTATACTTTCCCATTTCCACGTAGGAATTTCAGGTTGTTCGAGCAAACCAGATGGGCGTTGATGTTCAGCTTTTACCTTAGAACAAGTTAGGCATTTAGCTACGAACACAGCAATATCCTTTTTCATACCAGGCCACCAATAAGAAAGGCGCAAATCTTTGTACATTTTGTCAGCACCAGGATGAACGGAATAGCGAGTTTTGTGCGCTTCACTCAGTATGACAGAGCGAAGATTCTCATCATTGGGGATTCAGATGCGATTGAGATAACAGAGAATTCCATTCAGGTTAGGGACTAGATGAGCTTCTGCACCACACGCTAACTCGGCGCGTAGGTTTCCTTTGCTGATCGATGCGCGCTGCGCGTCTCGAATGCGCGATTCAAGATCGCTTTGGATCGGCGCGAAGTGAAGCTGCGTGAGCGGCAAGATACAGTTGAGTTGACTGGGTTTTCGGCTGAGCGCATCGGCTACCACATTAGCCTTTCCAGGGTGATATCGGATCTCACAATCGTAATCGCTGATGAGTTCGTTCCATCGGCGTTGTCTCATGTTAAGTTCCTTTTGATCAAAAATGTGCTGAAGGCTTTTATGGTCTGTGTAAACGATGCACTTAGTCCCATAGAGGTAGTGTCTCCAGATTTTTAAGGCAAATACAACTGCACCAAGTTCGAGGTCGTGAGTCGTATAATTCTTTTCATGAATTTTGAGTTGCTTTGACGCGTAAGCGATAACCTTGCCTCGTTGCATAAGTACACAACCGAGACCTTGGTTGGAGGCATCGCAATAAACGACAAAGTCGTCAGTACCCTCAGGTAACGCTAGAACAGGAGCTTCGCACAACAATTGCTTGAGCGTTTGAAAAGCTTCTTCTTGCTTAGAGCCCCAAATATACGGTTGGCCTTTGTGCGTTAAAGCTGTTAAAGGCAAGGCGATTTTTGAGAAGTTCGAAATGAATCGCCGGTGGTAACCAGCTAAGCCCAAAAAGGAACGGATTTCGGTAGGAGTGGATGGTGTAATTCAGTTCTTGATTGCTTCAATTTTGGATGGATCGACATGAATACCCATCTTGTTTACAACATGACCAAGAAACTGTACTTCGTCCGACCAAAACTCACACTTGGAGAGTTTGGCATAGAGTTGTTCGGTTCGAAGCTTTTGCAACACCAACAGAAGATGTTGCTCATGCTCGGCCTTGGTTTTGGAATACACCAGGACGTCATCGATAAACACGATCACGAATTGGTCCAAGAAAGATCTACACACCCGGTTCATTAGATCCATGAAAACAGCGGGTGCGTTGGTTAAACCGAAGGGCATGACCAAGAATTCAAAATGACCGTAACGGGTTCGAAAGGCAGTTTTAGGAATATCTTCATCGCGGATACGCAACTGGTGATAGCCAGAATGGAGATCGATTTTGGAGAAACAAGAGGCACCTTGGAGTTGGTCAAAGAGGTCGTCAATACGCGGTAAGGGATACCGGTTCTTAACGGTGAGCTTGTTCAGCTCGCGGTAATCGATACACATGCGAAACGAACCGTCTTTCTTTTTAACAAACAAAACCAGAGCACCCCACGGCGAAGAGCTAGGGCGAATGAATCCTTTATCGGTCAACTCTTGAAGTTGACTTGCTAATTCTTGCATTTCAGCGGGTGCAAGTCGATAAGGAGATTTGGCTACGGGGGATGCACCAGGGACAAGATCAACACGAAACTCGACTTCCCGAGCGGGAGGTAAACCAGAAAGATCATCGGGAAAGACTTCAGGAAAGTCACGCACGATGGGGATCTCAGAAAGTTTCCTCTTTCCTTCATCGGGTTTGACCACATGAGCTAAGAACGCGACACATTTCTTCCGCAAAAGTCTTCGGGCTTCAGAGCATGACATAAGTTTAAGACCGTTAGATGGTTTCTCGCCGTAGATATGAAGATCTTGACCATTTTCCCGAGGAATGCGAATCAATTTCTTGGCGCAGATTACTTCGGCGCGATTTTGCGAGAGCCAGTCCATTCCAATAATCACATCAAAACTTCCAAGAGGCATGGGAATGAGGTCGATTAGAAAATCATGTTCATTAAGGTTAAGCGTGCAATCTTTGATCACGGAGTTTATTAAAATAGTTTCACCATTAGCCAATTCAACTGAAAAGTTTTTGTTTAAGTTTACTCGTGGTCGCGCAAGTTTTTGTTCAAAGGTGCGAGAAATAAAACTTCTATCGGCGCCAGTATCAAAAAGTATAGATGCATATTGTCCGTTAAGTAAAAATGTACCATTAACCACGTCATTATTCGCTTGCGCTTGGTGCGCGGTTATATTAAAAGCTCGTCCGCGCGTCACTTGGTTTGAAATTTGGTTAACCGGATTAGCTTGCGTAATTTGTACTTGCAGTCTCGGGCACGCGTTCCGGAAATGACTGGGGTCACCGCAGTTATAGCACGACCTGGGTCGTGGATTAGGGTATGTTGGTTGTGGGTTTAGCGGGTAAGTTGGTGGTGTTTGCGCGATTGGGTTGGCGGGAAGGACTCTACAGTTCTTGGCAGTGTGACCAGTACGGCCACATCGGTTACATTGTCGGCACGGGACTTGAGTTGGATGGTGGAGTCTATAGGTTGGGCAAAAGGGTTGGTTTCCTGTGTAAGGTTTCTTAGTTGACGGGGTAGGGAGTGCGGGATTGGTTAAGGCATAGTTATGGACTACAGGGGGTGTTGGGTAAGTTGACAGTGGGTTAGGAGCGTGTACTAGAGGTTGGTAGGCGGGTTGCTGGACAACGAGCGGGTTGGTAAGCGCGTAGGTTTGATGATTGGGTCTGCGCCTACGCTTGAGGTGGTTACGGTTTGAGGGTTCTGGCTTGGTTTCTGTTGGTTCTGGGACAGTCTTGGTGAGTTTGGTCTTCTCGGCTCCCCGCAGGAACAGGGTTCCTGCCCTGACATGGTTGTCGCTGAGCACAGCGGCCAACTCGATGGCGTCAGAGAGGGTTACTGGGTTCCTGGCCCATACAGAATCTTGAATTTCCATGGGGAGACCCCCAAGAAACTTCACGATGGCTCGGCGGGAAGGGGTAACTAGGTGCGGAACAAGCAAACTTAGTTCGTGGAAGCGCGTAGCGTACTCGCGCGCTTCGCCACTGTACTGCTTCAAGTTCCAAAATTCCTCCTCAAGGCGCTTTATTTCGTTGGGAGGGCAGAATTCTCTAGTCAAAAGTTCCTTGAATTCCTCCCAGAGCATGCTAGAAGCAGCCTCTGCACCACGCGCGTGAGCTACTCCGTTCCACCAAGTAAGCGCCCTTGATTCTAGGACACTTGAGGCGTATAAGGTTCGTCGGTCTGGAGGGCATTGGGTATGGAGGAAGGTGTTCTCAATTTTCTCGAGCCATTGGAGCATTACGGTGGCTCCTTCAAGCCCTGTGAATTTCCGAGGGTTACCCGCATTAAAGAATTTAATATTGTATCCGGAGGGGTTGGGATTATTTTGGTTTAAGGCTTGGGCTATTGCGGCGGCCATTTCCTGGGAACGACGCTGCATACGTCTGCGCGCGGCTTCTCTCCTCTGATGACGGCGAGATAGCGGAGGCATTCTATAAAAGTTTTAGTTTTTGTTAATATCTTGGTATGGGAAATCGTTTTAGCGCAAGGTATATCGTCGTAAAGCTTGTTTCGCGAAGTTAAATGCTATCAAATTTTGAAGTAAAATATGAATTTAAATGCAAACTTAATACAGGTAATGAATTCGAATTGAAAATCGACAATTCATGTATCACCATGACTTTTCAAATCTTCAATTTAAAATATACGAGTAAATGAGCATTGAAGGTTGACAATTCATGTATCACCATGACTTTTCAATTCTTCAATTTAAAATATCGAGTAAATGAATATTGGAGATTGACAATTCATGTATCACCATGACTTTTCAAATCTTCAATTTAAAACATAAAGTTAATGGGGATTGAAAATCAACTATTCATGTATCACCCTGACTTTTCGGATTCTCAATGCTAAATCCCAACAACAAACGAATATGCAAGTAAAGAAACGAATTGAAATTTAACAATAAAAATCGAAAGATCGCGAAATAAACATGAAATCATGTGCTGCGTATACGCAAGCATATTTTACAAATATCGAGTAATTAACAATAATCGCGCAAATATGAGATATTTCTCATGCGCGAGAAGGGACTCTTAGGTTTTCTAGGTCGTTACGTCTAACCACCTATCCTAAAGTCACGGAGCTCTGATACCAATCTGTAACACCCCGACCGATGGCGGATTATACATCGGGGCGCCACGTATTGTTTCATTACTCGTGACACTATTTGGGTGTCAATATTTAATAAATACATCTTCATTGCGCACGCGCAGAACACAAATCGTAAAGGAACATAAATCATATCATAACTTAAAATATTCAAATAACATAATTTGTCTTGTTACATTTTAATCTAGGTCCAAAGAAAAGAAAACATCCTACGTGTCCTTGAGATTCCCAAAAGCAGCTACAGCAAACCTGAACATGTGTTAAAATAAAACGTCAACACTTGCGTGTCGGTGAGAAATCAAGTTTAATAGATATAAATAGATAATAATAAACACTGCGCGCAACATGTGCTTAACTGGGGTTTAACATAGGGTGTAATCAGATTGTGATCAAGCCTAAATAGATCATAGCTCATAGTTCAATCCGTGCTCCCAATCGAGCACAAAAACAAGAAATCATACGTGCATGTGTAAACAAAACAAGAAAACCGTAAACGATAGGTCTCCCGTGTTCATCTAATGGATCCATGAAAACTTCGGAATAGGCCGAACAAAGCGGTTAATGATTCACACATACAAATAAACAGCCAAGTAAACGTCCATAACACATGGGGTTTTGCGCACATAAATTTCATAAACAAGTTTAAGACTCAAGTTGTACGAACACATGAACATCCCAAAACGTTAAAAATAAAAGGGGATTAAGTACGAGATTACTCACCTGAAAAAGGTGTGTTGAAAGATAATGCAAGAATCCAATTTTTAAACAAGCAGAAGTTAACCTATAAATAAGAGGTTATTGGTTTAACGATTGGTTTTTATGTCTTGAATATATGCAGTAAGTATCGATTTTTGTTAGTTAAACAAATTAAAATAAAATATATATATTCATATTTACCGAGATTCTGGGCAGAACAGAAGAGAAGACGGAGGCAAAGAGAGGAGTGGCGTTGCTGAGGAACTACGGCAGAGAGCAAAGGGAGAGAGATTTGGGAAGAGTTTTAAGTGTAGTGTGTGTTGTGTTAATAAACAAGAAATTAGCTTAATTTATAGGAAAACCCAAGGGAACACAATCCCTTGAAAAGGGGAAAAGATCTTATCAAATCAAGCAAAAGATATTAAAAAGTACAAGAAACCAAAAGCAAAAGATATTAAAAGATATGCCGGCAGCTGCAGGGGATGGGGAAAAGCTGACAGGTTACAGATCAAAGCATGGGAGGTGTCAGATAAAGCACTGATCAAGACATGCAAAAGAAGATTTCAAAAGATTATGTCAGTCACTTTTTCTGTCAACCAATAGGATTGGTGCGCATGCTGCGCCGAAAGTGGCTTTTCGGACAGATGTCGGAACTGACCTATAGTGCTCAAACAAAAGATAAGATATTTCAAAAGAATACAGGCTGGCATAAACTGAAGAAAAGACATAAGGTCTAGCGCGAGAAGACTCGAGCGCGAGGGCGAAGGCAGACAGAACAGGCATTAGCGCGCCGCGGGAAGAACTACAATCCTTAGTTCGCAGCGGGAAGAACTACAATCCTTAGCGCGTCGCGGGAACAGTTCGCCTCACGCATCGCAGGAACAGCTGGTCTTCGCGCAGGCTTCCTTGTAAGGAGTCTGGCGCGTGGAGCTGCGCGGACATCCTTAGGCGGGAAGAACCAAAGGACAGGCAAAGGGTTAAGAGAAAAAGGGTTTCAAGGCTTAAGGGGTAAGCAGAGGGGCGGGACGGCGACAAGAGAGAAAAAGGGAGGCGGGACGACGGAGAGAAGGAAGAAAGGGACGGGTCGGCGGAAAAGAAATTATTATTATTAGTAAGTAATATAAATATATATATATATATAAATTATTTAATGTTAAATTTACAAAGATTAATAATCAAATTTTAAATCATAAAAAGAATCGGATTCGAAAACGGGTACCTGGGTCGGGTCGGATTTGGGCAGATGTCACACTTTATCTTTATAAACTTATCAAATTTGGACCTGAACTTTGTAGGTGTTACATCCTCCCCACCTTGGAATGAATCTCGTCCTCGACATTCGCTAGAACAGATGTGGATACTTCTTTCTCATTTCCGATTCTAACTCTCAAGTAAATTCTGGTCCTCTTTGGGAGTTCCATCTTATCTTGACTAATTTTAGCTTTCGTCGTTTAAGTCTCTTTACTTGGAAATCTTCAACTTGTAGAGGTTGTTCTACAAATTTTAGATTCTCATTGATTTCAACATCCTTTAAAGGCATAGCTAAAGTTTCGTCAGCTAGGCACTTTCGTAAGTTGGAAACATGAAATACCTCATGTATGCCTTTCATTTCTTCTGGCAATTGCAAGTGATAAGCTACAGTACCGATTCGTTCTAATACTACAAATGGTCCAACAAAACGCGGACTTAATTTTCCTTTCTTGCCGAATTGTACAACACCTTTCCTGGGTGAAACTTTTAATAAAAATTTATCGCCTACTTGAAATTCTAACGGCTTACGGCGTATATCAACATAATTCTTTTGTCGATCCCTTGTCGTTTTAAGTCGTTCACGGATTTGTAATTTCTTATCCGTTGTTTCTTGGACTATTTCATGTCCAGACATTTGATTATCTCCAATTCCAAATCAACACACAAGTGTTCTACATTTTTGTTCATACAATGTTTCAAATGGTGCAGTCTGAATACTCGTGTGATACAAGAATTCCTTCAAAGGAAAATGATCATCCAAACTTCCTCCTTGATCAATCACACAAGCTCGGAGCATATTTTCAAGCGTTTGAATTTTTTTTATAAAGTGATTTCGTTCCTTTCCCACTTCCTATGTGGGATGGAGTTTTCTCATCTCCATACTATGCTTTTATTTTCTTTATCTCATTTCTTCCTATTACTTATCTCGAAAATATTTCGGCCATATAAATAGGGGATTTATCCGAAATGTTACATTCTCCCCACCTTAAAATAAATCCTAGTCATCGTTGTCTTAGGTGTGGATGTTTTTTTTAACGATTAGATTCTTTCTAATCTAATTTTCAAATTTAACTACAGAATGGTTGATTGTTCGGGTCTGTTGCTAACTTTACATCTTATGTGATGTAATCAGTCAATGGTTCAGAATGTCACTGTGATCAGTTGTGTTTAATTATTTACCTTACTTTTTGTATTCCAAACATTTACTGATGTTAGTCATATCACTTCTTGGGTTCAGTTTTCCATTTATGATCCCGATCATTGATTTTCTTTATATTCCAATAGTACCAATTATATTTGATATGCTATCTCTCATATATTTTCGAGTTTATTTTTCTTTTGATCAACCATAGCTGATGTCCTATCAGCTGTATTTTCTTACATACCTTATGGTTTGGTAGAAATTTCTTTCAATACTATCCTTGTATATCTTCGTATCTTATGACATGAAATTTATCTTTTCCTTTCTCGTTTCCTTCAAAATGATAAATTACACTAACATGATATATGCTCTTAGTATCCAAAAATCTTGTCAAATTTAGATACTCGATTATCTTTCTTTTAAAGATATGAGCATTCTCGTGTATTGACACAATCCGTATGCTAAAATTTTCTCGTTTAACCACGAGTTACAATTACGCACAGGAATTAACTAATTTATCTGACTTTCCATTGTTATGATCATGTTTATTCTTTTGCCTTGGTTGCTATCAGATATCTCTAGTTTCTTTTGTCACTAATATCTTGTCATATTTCATTCTTAATTATCCTTTCCTTTCGGGCAATCTTTAAAGTAACTTGTTTTATTGCAATATACATACTTATCTATTTCTTTTAGTCGGCACTTTCCGATACATTTCCTGCCACAAGTTTTCTTGCTGACTATTTTCTTTGAAATCTTTCGGTTTCTTTGGTTCCTTTTCCTTTATCTTTTCTACCCGTAATTTTCAATTTTACTATTAATTAAATATCCGGCATGGCCGATTCAACAATCTAGATTTTTATCAAGTCCTTATTTCTCTTGGCAATCCATATATATAACAAGTTACTGTATTATGGTCTATGGTAACTAAATGTGGAACCAGTCAACAATATTCAAGGAATTCAGTATTATATTCCTTGAGATTTGTACTAGCATTCTTATGATTCTAGGTTCGAACCTAATCCATTTCGTACAATGGACAAAATTTTCTTTTCTATAAGATTTTTGAACATTTCTTTGTTTATGTTGTACATTGTTTCTCTATCTTTATCTTGAATCAAGATATTCTATTATTCAAGAACTTCTCCCTTTAGACATGTGTAAAGAATATTAGATAATTTCTTCACTTATACACTTACTAATGAGGGCAATTCCTTATTTGTTCTTCTAATCATCTTAGAGTTACTATACATGATATTCTTTAGGATTATAAGCATGAATATTTGGTAAAGCTGCATTCCTTTTGCAGGTTTTCTTTCCTAAATTATTATCAAATGTAAAACTATCATAAGCTTCAAACAGCCTTTCTTTGACTGGCTTTCACTTATAGTAATGCCCTTGATTATTTCAAGAACTAGAATCATAACTTCCTTGATTCTCTTTTCCTTATAGTGAGCAGAAGTTTTCCTTGCTCTTCTAACTTGGAAGGATTTCTTTTCTTATTATACTTACAAAATAATTACAGTATTTGAGGAACATTATAGTTACATGAGTGCGTATAATCAACTTCCTATCCTTTTTAGTATTCTCATTTTTCCTTTCCTTTTCTTTTTCCTTTTTATCTTTGTTTCTTTGTTAAACACTACTTTGGTTTCATAATCACTTCAACGTTATATATTCCTTTTAAGGAATTATAATCTATGTTCGGACGTTTGTCTTGAGTACAAACAAAGTAGGAATCCTAGATTACCGGAAAATTAAAAATTTTCCTGTCCCTGAGGAAAATTATATCTTGTTGTTGTTATTATTAAGTTTTTTTTCTTATGCTATTATAAGTATTCGCTGCTATTATTTTGTTGCCGGTTTTGATTCTTTTGTTGTTATTATTAGGTTTTTTTCTTTGTTATTATAAAACATTGCTTATGTAGATTGGTTTTGTAGTTGATGTCGTTCCTACGTTCTCATTTTTGGTATATTGGTATCGTTCTACATTCTCATGTTAAGATTATTTTGTAAATGAACCTTCTGCTATATATATATATATATATATATATATATATATATATATATATATATGGGTGGGTTCTAGTGAAAACTCCTCTTAAAGAGAAAACTTAAAAACTCCTAAAAACTTCTAAAAAACTATTTTTAACTTTTTAAAAAAAAACTTTTTGAAGTTTCTTTTTTTCCCATTATTCTTATATGTTGTTATTGGTTAAAAAAAAAAATAAAAACACTTGTCGGTAACCTCGTCGGTATAGTGCGCATGTGTAATAGTGTGCATTGCATATATGCAAAAGTGTTTGTATTGCATAGAATACAACACTATTGCACATATTTGATACACATTATTGTATATATGCAATATAAGACTAATACACACATCAAATACACATTAGTACGTATGTGTAATACAACATTAACGCACATGTGCACCACATCGACTTTTATTTTATTATTATTTTTTTCCATATAATACAACACTACTACACATATACAATACACAAATATTGAATATATGCAATAAAACACTATTAAACTCAAAAATATATAGTAATACACATGTGTAATACAACGGTATCGCACAGTAATACGTATATGTATTACAGCAGTGTTTTTTTAATTTATTTTTATTTTTTTTATTTTTTTTTATTTTTCGAGTGAAATATAAGAAAATATAAGAATAATGGCTAAAACAGAATTTTGAAAATATTTTTTTATTTTTAATTAAAAATAATTCTTTAGGAGTTTTTTAGTTTTGATCATCTCCCTATATATATATATATATGGGTGGGATCTAATGAAAACTCATTTTAAAGATAAAACTTAAAAACTCCTAAAAAACTATTTTTAACTTTTTTTTAAAAAAAAATTTTGAAGTTTCTTTTTTTTTCATTATTCTTATATGTTGTTATTGGTTAAAAAAAGAAAAAAAAAACTTGTCGGTAATCTCGTCGCTATAGTGCGCATGTGTAATAGTGTGCATTGCATATATACAAAAGTGTTTGTATTGCATTGAATACAACAGTATTGCACATATTTGATACACACTATTGTATATATGCAATATAAGACTAATGCACACATCGAGTACACATTAGTACGTATGTGTAATACAACATTAACGAACATGTGCACCACATCGATTTTTATTTTATTATTATTTTTTTTCCATATAATACAACACTACTACACATATACAATACACAAATATTGAATATATGCAATAAAACACTATTAAACTCAAAAATACATAGTAATACACATGTGTAATACAACGGTATCGCACAGTAATACGTATGTGCATTACAGCGGGGTTTTTTTTTCCGAGTGAAATATAAAAAAATATAAGAATAATGGCTAAAACAGAATTTTGAAAATATTTTTTTATTTTTAATTAAAAATAATTTTTTAGGAGTTTTTTAAGTTTTCTCTCTAAAGGTGAGTTTTCTCTTGATCCTCTTCCTATATATATATATATATACACTAGATGTTATCCCCCGTATTACGAGGGTTGTTTTACATTATTCGTTTTTAATATTTATATATGTATATTTGGATTTTAATTTTATTTATTGTAAGAAAGTTAATAATTAATATACTTGAGGTTTGATGATGAAATGGTTTCACAAATAATTGATATGTTATAATCTGGTTTAAAAGCTATCTGGGTTTGGTAATACCCATTACCCGTTTATTTTCTTTATTATAAAGTTTTTTCTTAATTATAAATAATATCTTTTTTTAAATAAAATAGGACATTAATTTTTAGTATGTCCCTATTTTATAAGATTTTCATATCAAATATTTTTTGAGATTAATTTTTAATATAATTAGATGTTATAACCCGTTTAAGAGCTATTTGGGTTTGGTGAGACCTTTGCATGTGAATTCAGGTCAAATGTGTGAGAAACCTTCATTTACAAATAAAGCAATCTGATGGCTTGAGAGAATGGTTGTTTTACATTTTTCGTTTTTTAATATTTAGTTTTTTGGATTTTAATTTTCTTTATTGTAAGAAAGTTAATAATATACTTAGAGTTTGATGATGAAAGGGCTTCATAAATAAATAATATGTTATAACCCGTTTAAAAGCTATTTGGATTTGGTGACCCATGACCCGCTTATGTTTTTTTACTATAAATTGTTTATTAATTATAAATAATATTGTTTTCTTTTTAATTGGATATTAATTTTTAGTATATCCCCATTTTATAGGATTTTCATATCAAATAATTGGTAAGATTAGTTTTTAATTTAATGAGATGTTATAATCCGTTTAAGAGTTATCTAGTTTTGGTAAGACACATACCCATGAATTTGGGTTAAATCAATTAAAGGACTCCATTTAAAAATCAAGAAATCTGGTGGCTTTCATAAAAAGGGGGAGCGACCACATCGCGACTCGTAGGATTTTAGGGTTTTCGTTTATATATATTAAGGATATATATATAAGTGGTATCAAATGAAAACGACTCTTAAAGAGAAAACGGAAAAACTACTAAAAATTATTTTTAACTTAATTTTTTTTTGTAGTTTCTTTTTTTCCCATTATTCTTATATGTTTATATTGTTCAAAAAAAAATCCTCGTCAGTGTTGTGCATACGTGTAATAGTGTGCATTTCATATATGCAAAAGTGTTGTATTGCATAGAATACAATACTATTGCACATATTTGATACACACTATTATATATATGCAATATAAGACTAATACACAAATCGAATGCACATTAATGCGTATGTGTAATACAACATTAACGCAGATGTGCACTACATCGACTTTTATTTTATTATATTTTTTTTGACATATAATACAACACTACTGAATATATGCAATACAATACAAATATTTAATACAACACTACATAGACTTTTATTTTATACAATACACAAATATTTAATATATGCAATTAAACACTGTTGAACATAAAAATATATAGCAATACACACGTATAATACAACAGTATAGCACAGTAATACGTATGTGCATTACAACGGTTTTTTATTTATTTTTTATTTTTTCGAGTGAAGGGTAACAAAATATAAGAATAATGGAAAAAATGGAAATTTAAAATTATTTTTTTTATTTTTAATTAAAAATAATTTTTTAAGAGTTTTTAAGTTTTTTCTCTAAGGATGAGTTTTCCCTTGATTCTCTCCACACATATATATATATATATATATATATATATATATATTACGCTCCAAATTGAAAAGATTTGAGAAGATTATTACAGTTACTACAATATTATTATTGCACACTTAAGATTATCCCCTTTATTACAAGGGTTAATTTCAATTATTCGTTTATAATATATATATATATATATATATATATATGGAGAGGACCAAATACAAACTAAATTTCCATACTAAACGTACGAATCAAAGGATAATTAGAAATCCTGCGGTGGCAATATTGTAATTATTAAGCGCTAGTCAATTAACAATCAACAGACATCAACGATCAATTAGTCGATCAACAATGTCAGATAGACTCTTAATTTTAACTACTGTAAATGATTCATAGAGGAATTAAGCATCACTGGCGATGGTTAATGGAAGGAAGAGGATGCGGTTAATGGATCTTGAAAGTAACAACGTGTGCAAAATCATTTGAATAAATTGCATCGTACAAACATAATTATTCAATTAAGATACGGTGATGGTTGAAGAGAAGATTTGTAACTACTTTGAATATGTAATTAAGCTACAATCAAATTTCAAGTAGAGTAATTTTAGATTACAAGTAGAGTAATTTAATAATAAAGTAGAGTAATAAATTTATATAAGTAGAGTAATTATATTACAATACAAAATGTAAGTAGTGTAAGCGTCAACTGTTTGTTACAGAGTGTTGTCCAGTTTGCCATTCAATTTTGTAGCTACAGCGTGATTTTTGAACCAACATGATTTTGAAGCAGAGGAAGAAGAATCGGATTCGATAATTACACTACTTAGATAATAATTACTCTAGTTGAAAAAGGTAATGTAAATTATATTACAAGTTAAATTTCACGTAGAGTAATTTTCAATCTCAGGTGGCGTAATTTTAAATTACAAGTAGAGTATTTTTAAATTTCACATCGAGTAATTTTCAATTACAACTAGTGTAATTTTATTTTACAAGTAGAGTAATTTTATACAAGTAGAGGAAATTAAATTTCACTTAAAATAATTTTCAATATCAAGTTGTTTAATTTTATATTACAAGTAGTGTGATTTAAAACTATAGGTAGAGTAATTTTAAATTTCAAAGTAGAGTAATTTTCAATTTCAACTAGCATAATATTATTTTACAAATAGAGTAATTCTTTGTATGAGTAAAGTAATATTGAAACTATACATTTTAACTCTATCTTGTTTAATAGAAACAAATGCAACCAACTTCCACGTCTTCCACTACATCCGAAATTCGGCTTTTACATCAATTAAAATTACATAAATCAGTTTCTTCAAATTGATGATTGAGTCGTGATTAGTCAGAGATTCATTGTTAATTTGATTGTTGATGCTTCAGTTCGTTGGCATCGACAACATCAATTCGTTTTAAGCTAACTTTGTTCATAATCGATGTTCCAAATCTGTTAATTTTTTTGAAATTGATGATAGATTGATGATTTCGAGTTAGATGGAAGTGAAATTGATCGATGATTGTAGACAGTTTGAGGGAATTTGATGGTCTTGCAGACGAATTTGATGTTTATGAGGAAAAGAGAGATTTTTAGTTATTTACACACTTGCCACTGCCAGATTGTGTGATTCGCACGTTTATTATGAAATAACACTTTGTACGATATCGGTCCCCGTAATATATATATATATATATATATATATATATATATATATATATATTTGTATTTAATTTTATTTATTGTAATGAAGTTAATAAAATACTTAGATTTTGATAATGAAAGGGTTTCACAAATAAATGAGATGTTATAACCCGGTTTAAAAGCTATCTGGGTTTGGTGAGACCTATGACCCGATTATTTTTTTACTATAAAATTATTTCTTAATTATAAATAATATCTTTTTGAATTGAATATTAATTTATAGTATATCCCTGTTTTCCGAACAGGCCTGGAAAAAGAGGTAAGGTCTCGCTTTCCTTTTCCACTCAAGTGTACGGCATCTGCCGTGCTTAGGCCCCTTCTTCCCTTCCCTAATAAAAGAGAGTATCTTCGTATGAAATATTTGGTGAGATTAATTTTTAATTTAATGAGATGTTATAACCCGTTTAAGGACTATCTGGGTTTGGTGAGACCCATACCCGTGAGTTCGAGTCAAATACATGAGAAGTCTCCATTTACAAATAAAGCAATCCGATGGCTTGAGAGAATGTAAGGAGCAACCGAAGAGTTTGTAAAAGTTTCGTTTATATATATATATATATAAGATTAAGATGTATGTTTTTTAAACCGTTCCCTTCTCTTTTACTATTTGGCTTTGGTATTAAATTAATCTTAAAAAAACGTTTTTATAAAAAGTACACTTTATCATTTTCTTAAAATTATCTTCTATTTTTGCTGTTTTAAAAAATACATTTTAAACAATTATAAAATTATATTTTTTGATATTAATAAAACCATTTCAATTTTAACAACGATTTAAGATTATCTTTTATATTTTTGTTTTTTGAAAAAGAAATTACAATTATAACAATATAATAAAATTAAAAACAATTACCAAACAGTAGTCATCCTAATATAGTATTTGTTATGGCTTATTTTTTTTTCTGGCGAACACATGTTCTCTACACTACTTCTAAAATCATCACACTTGTGCTTCCTACAAATTAAACCACGACTATTTGGTTAAGAAGTACACAACTTTATCATCAGTATGTGCCCTTGACAACTGCTTTGGTTCAATCCGGTTCAACAAGCGATCGATCCAATAAGTAAACCAATAAAGGTATATTGTTGATGTGCAGTCGGTTTCTAGAACAATGGTATTAAATTTAATAGTTGTAATAATTATAGAAACAAAATAGAAAAAGAAGAAAATATTAATGAAAGAAAAAGTTGTTAACACGGAAATTAAATGTACATTAATTGTTTAGCTTGATTGATTTGATATTTAACAATTTTACGCAAAATCCACACACCAAAATTAATGTGCATTTAACGTCTAACTTCTTTTCCATTTGTTTATAGAGTCTCTAATCTTTTCAACATTCTTGAACAAAATCAGGAGAAAACTAATGGCGAAAATAGGGTTGTTTGATCTTGAAAAACACTTTGCTTTTTATGGGGCACATCACAACAACCCTGTGAATATATTTATTCACATGTTGTTTGTTTGGCCTATTTTGTTCACATTTCTTGTGCTTATGTATTTCACACCCCCTTTGGTTAATATTTCTTTACCAAATAGCTTGATTCCAAACTATGGATTTTTGTTTACTATGATTTATGCCGGATTTTATGTATGTTTGGATGTGAAAGCTGGTTCTTTAGCTGGTTTACTTTGCTTTATTTGTTGGGTGTCTGGGAGTTTTGTTGCTCATCAATTGGAATTTTCTCTTGCTTGGAAGGTACAATTTCGTATTTTGATCTTATTTTTATTAATTAATATGCGGTTTATTTTTTTAATAAAATTATCTTAACTTTTTATTTTTTTAATATTAAAAGGCATTTTAGTCATTTACGTCTACCAAACATAAAATTTGGACTTGTCATTGATCATTTTTGTTACATATATGCGTAAGATTGGAGAAGTGGCATAATGTTTCAAAGTAGAGCCCAAAATTAAAATATTATTTCTATGACAATTTAAAATATTATATAAAACGGTTGATGCATTATAAGTACACTTTGCCTATTTTTCAAAGTTGATCCATACCCATGCAAAATAAAACACAACTTAAATAGAATGCTCATAAATATTGGGGTCTAAGTTGTCATCTCTAGTTTGGCCAACAAACGAATCAAACGAATACGAATAAGAGCATGCTTGTGTTTGTTCATTTAACTTTAAACAAACATAAACACAAACACTTAATCGAGCACATATTTTTTGTTCATGTTCGTTTATTTAAAAAAATTAACACGCTCATTTTCGTTTATGTTCTTTTGTTTAAAATTTAAACGAATAGTTCACGAACATAAATTAACAAAGATAAACAAACATAAATGTACACAGACAAACATAAATAAACACACTCAAATGAACAAATATAAAACTATTATGTAAATGACTCTTTCAAATAATATTTAATTGTTTTCTATTAATATGTAAACAAACATAAATGAACATAAATAAACGAACATAAATGAACATAAATAAACGAACATAAACGAACGTTAACGAGCAAAACATGTGTTTATGTTCGTTTGTTTAATTAAACTAAAACAAATTGTTCATCTTCGCTCGTTTATTAAATAATGAACATAAACGAACTTTCCGCCGAACAGTTTACGAACAGTTCACCAAACTGAAGGTTCACAGACAGTTCACCGAATGTTCAGTTCGTTTACAGGCCCATCTCTAGTCATCCAAGGTGCTTTTAGTATTTTTGCATCTTGCTACGTTTGGAAAATTATACTCAAATTTTAGCTAGGTTACCATTTTGATAAGAAACGTGAACAATGATACACGAGCGATAAATAATATTATGTATAGTTAAATAAATCACCATATCTCATGCATTTACATCCTATATTATTACCAGGTTGTCTTAGTTGCTCAATTATTCTGTTTGACGGGACAATTCATAGGACATGGCGTGTTTGAGGTAACTATGTCATCTAATACTTATGACTTGTAAACTCCTTTTACAGAAATATATGTTTTCTTATAAACGATATTTAAATTTTCATAGACGGCCTTGTCCATAACACATTTTGTGCGTATTCTTAACGAGGCAGGGAAAGAAGAACCTAAATTCTCTTCAAACTTGGGGTATGCCTACTTCAATTAGCGTGGGCATACGTTTCCCCTAGACTACCTAAATTTTAACATAAAACTTTCTAAATAGCATAGGCCTACTTTATCCCTAGACCACCTATATTTTAACAGGAAAAATTTGAAAATAAACGTTTATGAGAACAAATTTCATGTTTGAGGTGTCATTCGCAAGATATTCTATAAATAGGTATTATAAACTAGTTGTGACGAGTAGTTTGTAGAACCAATTAAAACTTGCCACGTGTCCTTAAACTGACCATAATGAGCACGTTCACTAATAATTTACTCGTCACGAATAAATAAGTTTCATGTCTCGTGATTAACGCCCACGAGTATTCATAAGTCCTTTAGTCACGACGAGTAGATTGTAAGGTTAAACTAGTCGCGACGAGTTAACTACTAATAAACTACTCATGTAGGGAATGTAAACTAGGTAAACTAATCGTCGCGACTAAAGGACTTATGAATTACTCGTGGGCGTTGATTACGAGGCATGAAACTTATTTAGTCGTGACGAGTAAATAATTAGTGAACCTGCTCGTTACGGTTAGTTTAAGGGCACGTGATAAGTTTTAATTGGTTCTACAAACTACTCGTGTGTTATCAAAATATACTCGTCATGACTAGTTTATAATACCTA
This sequence comes from Bidens hawaiensis, assembly GCF_021521415.1. Lineage (NCBI taxonomy): Eukaryota > Viridiplantae > Streptophyta > Magnoliopsida > Asterales > Asteraceae > Bidens > Bidens hawaiensis. Next base: position 101,453 of record NW_027497400.1, on the reverse strand, counting down.
TTTCTGAAATTTCTTACAAATGACATATAAAACTTGAAATTTGTTTTTCAAAAACGTTTATTTTTGGAATTTCCCAATTTTAACACAAAAACTTTTTATATAGTGTAGGCCTACGTTATCCCTAGACCACCCAAGCACAACTTTGGTTTGAGGACCCGTTGGTCAAAGGAAATGGGTTCCTGATTTCGAGACGGAGCCGTATGACGCGAGAGTCTCACGCACGGTTCCTTTGAGAAGGGTGTGATACCACCACCTATCAGGCCTGACGAGCGGTCCACGGAGGTGCATCCCTACTCACCTGGTCTAAAGTTTCAACCTAATCACCACTTTTTTATTCATTCTTATTCACATTAATTATCTCATGTTATAATATGCATGTTAGTTTAACTACAAAGTCAATATAAGCCATATAAAGTTTGAAGAACTCCAACTGAAAGTTTTTTATCCACAGTAAGAAACTATCTTAAATTGAAGATCATAATATTCAAAACTCAAAAGTTAAACCATATGAAGTTCAAAGACTTCATGTTTGAATGCTATTACCCTCTCAATACTCATGAAATTCAGTCATCTCAGGTCAAACCAACCATAAATATAAATAAGAAGCTTGCTAATACCTTGAGCATGACATCTTATTTTTACCTCGTCACGTTCGAATAATCAAACCTTATTTTGTTTTTGTTATATATTAGCAACGTGCACCTGCTTTGTTGGATAACCTCTTACAAGCCTTCTTGATGGGGCCTTTCTTCGTGTTACTAGAGGTAATCCATACATACATACATACATATATATGTGTCTGCTGAAGCTTAGAGGTGCCAAGATTGATGTGTTGGTATGGGTAAGAAAGGGTGATGCCGAAACAGGTGGGTCCAAGTTAACTGGTAGATGCTTCACTTTTCATTATTTATGTCTTTTAATTAAGTAAATACATCTTTTGTAAATTCTATTTAAACAAATTATTTTAACAATAATCTAAATCTTGTCTAAACAATTTCGAAGGGTGTATACTTGGTTAAACTTTGGTCAACTAACAACTTTCTTGATCTATTCTCTTTTCTTTTTTAATTTTTACCTGAGATAACAGACAACCTGAATAAACCTATTCATACTTAAAGCAGCTATTTTCCATTGTAATTATTGTCATTTATGACCATAGGCACTTCAACTGGCATTTGGTTATAAACCATATCCGGGTTTTCATGCTCGTGTTAAGGCAAAAGTAGATGCCGACATTAAAGAGTGGAAGGCCGAGAACAAGAAGAAGAAAAACATGTAAACTACAAATCAATGTCAGGAGAAGTAAAACCTTTGTATGATGCATAGCGTGATATATATTTGTGTCATAATGTCGTTCTGCTACATTCTAGGGATAAAGAAATAAATTGTGTTTTAGTTTTTACCTTAATTTACATTGGGCACCCATGGTTGATTGATCAGCCCTTGAAGTTCAAGTTCTTTTTGGTTCAAACTTGAGCTACATGGTATGTTCGATCGGTTTTATCTATTCTTTAGATCAATTGTCTGGATTTATTGGAGCGAAAGTGTTAATTATCATAATTAAGCTATGAATTGATCAAGAAGACCAGAATTAAACTGCAGAATGTATTTTGATCAATCGAAATTACATCAACTTGTTTTGAAGACTGGCGAACCTACGTTTAAAGGATGAGGGGCAGTTATCCTCCACACAAAAAAGAAAAGAAAACAAGAAATTTAGTGTTATTTATACGGTAAAATCCCAATCATAAAAACTTATTTTGCAAATTTTTATGCATGCGCCTTATGCTTTCAAGCAACTTCTCCCTTTATCAACATGGATTTGGGGGAGCTACACCGACCTTATATCGTTTCTAGTCCATTTTTCTTTAGTCCAAACTCTTGGAAGACTTGAAAAGCAAATCTTTAAGTTGTTTTAAAGGTCCAAAAATACCATAGTTGAATCACTCTTGAATATAGTTGAGAGGGATGTGGAGCGAGAATCAAACGAACAAAGAACAAATACTATGATGCATGGATCCAATCAAGGTGATCTCCAGTGGCGAATCTATAATTTTCTTCCTATGGGTTCACTTTTTTTCTTCGGTGGTTGGATATTTCACAATCAAACAATAAAATTGTCAGGTCGGGGCGTTGAGTCGGGTTGGGGTACGCTTTGGTTATCTAAATTAGACCAAACAAATAAAACACAAATTTAGATGAAAGAAAAGAAATGGACAAAATGAAGAACCTAAATGACGAAAATTTTATGACTTGATATTCACTGAACTTGCTAACTCGCTGCTCACACTGTCACATATGCCACAGGAGAGGCTCTTAAAACCAATTCAGAACACATGAAAACTTACAAATGCAATGCATTTACTCTTCAGATTATAAGGTAATACTTGTTTTCATTAACAACTTAAAACTAATTTATCCACGCCTACTTTTAATTCGTCAACAACATAAAACTTCTTTAGAGTTATAGTACTACAAAAGTATTGAATGACACACAAAATACAACAGAAAAGTCAATGTAAATCCCTCATGAAATTCAGTTCGGCTCAGTTGCAATTGTAACAGAAGTAAAATGAGGCAATTTAAAATTAGTGCTCTCACATTATCTGAAATGAAGTTCATGCAGAGAATGAGGTCATACAATAAAACTGCAACAACAACAACAATCATACCCAGCATATCCCACAAATAACTAAAGCTATCTGTAGGGTCTGGGGAGGGTGAGATGTAGACAACCTTACCTCTATCCCTAAAGATAGAAAGTTTGCTTCCAGTGAGACCCCCAACTCAAAAAATAAGTAGATAATATATATATATATATAAGAAAATAGTAGTATATTAATACCATACTAGAAACAATATACTAGTGGTAGCATTTAAGCAACATTTATAATAGATAGACTAAATAATAATAATAATAATAATAACAACTATTATGATAAAGACAATAACCATAAATCGAAAATGAAAATACTAATAATGAAAATAATATAATAAAAAGTTATCACAAGAGATAACCCTCCTCCTACTGGTCCTTAACCTTACGTCTCCAGGAAGTCCTACCAAAACTCACACAAGAAAAAGAAGAGTAAAGGACACACATTGAGGAGATGTATTCTTATTATCTTATTTTAATCTAACTACACTGAAAAGGAGCATGCAGACTTGAAAGTTAACAATCTAGAGCAAATTACCAAAATGAGCACATCATTGGTGGAACTTAGTCCAAAAGCATCTATGGTAGAACCAAACAGCAACAATTCCTCGACATCAACTTCTCTTCATTTTAACATCTGAAACTGTTCTGCCAAAAATGTATGCAGTGTGTCTGAAGATTGGGATGTGTTCTCAGGCCGTATGTTCAGTGTTCTGCCTCTGTGTGCATCTAGTTAAGACCCTAACTAACTAATATTAAGCAGTAATTAAAAAAAAAGACAAAAAAAAAATGTTTATAATGCTCAAACCCATGATCATTCACATGTAAAACCAAAGGATTTCCACTACACCACATCAGTAATTGTAGTATGGGTTCCATCTACAAATTTATATGGGGCCCTTAAAAATTTAAATACCACCTTTAGCAAATTTTTAAAAAACATTGGGGTCTCGGGACCACCGTCCTCTCTATGTGGGTCTGCCATGGTGATCTCACTACGCAAAAAACACATACATGAAATGAACAATAAGCTCGTATTATATTGAAGATCGAGTACTCGCATGAACCGAGTGCTCAATGAACCAAGTTCACACACAATTGAAGTATTCAGATATAGAACCCAGAAAATGAAAGATTTATTTTACTAAAATAATAAGATAGTTAATCGAGAGAGGGCAATATCCAATTTAACCAATTCGAGATGGTAAGTCTCTAGTTACAAGATAACCTTGATAATAATCAAAATAAACAAGACATGAGTAAGAAAAAGATATGATTCTCGTCCTATTTATTCTAAATAAGTGTTTGAAACTTCTCCAATATTTTAGTCTTTCTTGATTCCTTGACTTGACTCTTCGCTAATTATGTTTTTGACTCATTGACTTGACTCTCCATTAATTATGTGACATTCCTCATTTTTGGCTCGCATTTGTACTTGTTTTTGTATTGTAAACCCGACCAGTTTTAGTTTTTGGATCATTGGATATTAATAAAACAATGAATTTTATGTTATAATCATGTTTCATACTTTTCGTTTCGTTTCAAAGTCTTTAACGTTGTTTAAAACGCTTACTTTGTGTTCAAAACGACCTAAAACGAACCAGAGGGACTAAAATTGCCAAAAATCAAAGTTTGGCCTAGAACCGCACCTCACGTGACATGTAGGGCTGGTCTCAACCCGCTGTGCAGCAGCAGCCACAGTTCGTTTCAGCTATAAAAACAGTTTTTTGGTTCATTTAAGCTCGTTTAAAGCCGAACTCATGTTCTTACCATCCAACCAACCAAGACTCAACTCATAATTATTCTAGAACCCTGCAAACATGTTTTTATCTTTGATTATAATTTATTTACATCAAAACTCATGTTTTAATAAAGCATCAAATTGTAACGGTTATCCATTGGATAAAGGTTTTTATCCAACCCCTCAAACCCTAATCCTCCCCCATAAATACTCACTATCTCATCCATTTTCTCCTACCCATTTTCACCTCCTTCTCCCAAAGTTTTTGATCTTACAAGTTGTACTAGCTAGTTTTGCTAGTTTGACTTTAAAAGTCAACGGAACCGATTCTTGCATTTCAATCCGTTTCGGGTATATGTTTTCGATATTTTCAGTTTTTCTAAGTTAATTTATGTTAAGAAAACCATTTTCATCTTTATTTAATGCTTTGGACATTCAACACGTATTTATACATTTTAGACGCATTTAGGTCGTTTTCGGGAAGTTTGCTCACTTAACTTTCATGATGATGTTTACAGAAGTTTACTCACTTAACTTTCAAGAAAAAAAAAATAAACGTATTGTGTTAATTTCATGATGATGTTCATAAATGTTCTTGTTATTGTGTGTTAAATTTTTTATTAAATATGATAATGATAATCAAACTTTGATCGAATGTTTCTATATATAATATAAAACTATGGACAATTATATCTTTTGAGTGTTACAAAACAAGTGTAAAAATAAAGCACACCAAAGAAATAACCCACTTTCCATCTTAACCATTTAACTCCTTAATCCAAGGTCTAGGATCTTTTCTTATACTTTCTAGACACACGTTACTTTTTACAATAACCTCACCATATATATATATATATAGACACATATATAGGGTGAGAATCCTAAGAGAACTTTTTGTAATTGAGAACTTTAAGAACTATTTTCTGCCACAAAAAAACCCCTTAAAATATTTTAAAAAATTATAAAACGAAAATTTTAAAAAAGTAAAAAAACAAAAAAATATATATTTTTCATCCCGGTTTCATTAAAAAAACGTAATGATACACATATGTATATCTTTATTTAATCTCCATTTGCATAATGTACACATATGTAGATTATCTATCTTAATTGTGCATATGCGTATAAAGAATCTCATGTATAAAATTAAAAAATAAGTATTATAAATATATGTATAATTTTGCTAAACCGATTTTTTTTTTATTTTTTATTTTTTATGAAACCAGGACGAAAGATAAAAAAATTTTGGTTTTTTTTTTACTTTTTTTATTTTCGCGTTTTTTTTGTTTTATAATTTTTTATTTTTCTTAAAAAGAGTTTTTTTTTGTGGTCCAAAATGGTTCTCAAAGTTCTCAATTTTAAAATGGTTCTCACATGATCTCAATCATATATATATAGAAGTGGATTATTGTACAATAATGGCTTATCATACATCACGTACGCGACATTTCAGAGCGTTAGATTACAAAACACACAGTGGCAGTTTCGTAAATAACCCAAAACTAGTTCATGATCAAATTCATCGATTACAAATCGATTCTGATCCAAGTTCTGAACTCCTCGCCCTATCTCATCTAATTTCTAAAAACCCTAATCAAAGCTTAAAGTATGAAATCTCAAAAGTTAAAAACCAAAATCAAAATAGAGCGTCGTTGCACACTAAGAATCTTCAACTTGATCAAAAATTGGTGATTTAATCTATAGAATTGATGTGTAGGAGGATTTAAAATCATCTGTCGATTATGAAACTGCAGATAATACACTAAATTGAGCTCTGATTAGGGTTCAAAATATTATTTTTTAACGTTCTGAACAAAATTAAAACATTCAGTTTAAAACTTAAAACGTTCAGAGCAAAAGGTTAAAATTTTCATTACAAAAATCTAGGTTCATAACAAAAGTCTAAGGTTTTTAAAACAAAAATCTAAGAATTTCATAACAAAACTTAAAAAGCCAAAATAAAAGGTTAAGAATTTCTGTACAAAAATCTAAGAAGTTTAAAACGAAAGTCTAACAATTCCAGAACAAAAATCTAAGAAGTTTAGAACAAAACTTAAAGTGTTTAGAAGAAAAATCAAAAAAATTTAGAACAAAAAACTAAAACGTTCGGAACAAAAGGCTAAGAAATTCAATACAAAAAATCTAAGAAGCTCATCATAAAAACTTTACTTAGCACAAACTTTTAAACGTTCACAAGATCGGATCTGAAAAATAAGCCTTCTATAACATGAAATTGAACACTGAAATCACTTCATATAATCTCGTAATCATCAAATAATCATCAATCGACCATCAATTTGATCATTTTTTTCATCATGTGAACATATCTGCAACGTATTTAGACTTTTATCAGTTGAAATCAATTTTTAATTTTTCAAATTTTCAATTCAATTAGAGTGTCTGCAATGGAATTAGTGACGTTAGTTGAAGGTCGTAACGGTTAATTGGATGGAAACGAATTGAAAGAATTTACAATATTGCCACCGCGTGTTTTTTAAAATCAATAGTGTAAGAAGTCATGAGTGTGATGTACGATAAGAGATTATTGTATTGGATCGTTTACCTATATATATAAACCCTATGATTACTCACCAACCTTGTATTGACAAATACTATTTTTACAATGTTGTAGGTTAAGTTGCTCGATGAAGTGAAGAACACATAGTATTACCTTTAGTTATTTAATTAAAAAACTATTGTGTGATATGATTCTGATATACCGTAAATGTGTATTTGAATTTTGTTAAATAGTTAAATAGTTATTGTCGCTATTAATTAGTGTCTTTTAAGCTACTGAGCGATCAGTCGCACCCCGACATATTCTGCTGTAGTTTGGGGTGTGACAATGATCGTCTTTACGGCATGGTGGTGGTGGTGGTGGTGGTGGTGGTCAGGGGGGGGGGTAGTGGCGACCTCTTCTGTAACAACTCGGGTTTTCCACGTGCAATTTATCTCCATAACCCGACCCATTTTATATCGGGGAATTTAAACCATGAAAAATAATCATGTTTATCGAGGAATTTCTATACAAATAATGCTTATTTATTTAATATATATATATATATATATAGCTTTGGAAAATATACATTTATAGCCCAAAAATATACTTTAATCCATACATGTTTCCACCACAATTCTTCAGGGACTAAAGTGCAATTGTTACATATTATATTTATAACCCATTTAACCAGGATCCGTAACCCGTTAACCCATGACCCGTATACCCAATATATGACCCATTTAGCTTGCTTGAGCCTCAATTGTCGCTATAAATTAAGAATTTGATCGTATTTGTGATATTCCGTATCGTTATCGGCCTAAACGACACTGGTAAATAGGAAACAAGATCTTATATAACGCAAATTGATTCGTTTAATAAATCCGCGATGACCCAAATTCAATTATATATGCTAGGCTTAACCATAAATCAATTAATCGCGTCTGTAGCCCTCTTATATCAGCGCAAACTAAAACCCCACAGTTAATTTGATTATCGAAGTCCGCAGTACCCTGTTCGTCGTCCTTAACCGCCTGCCTTGTCGTTCTCAATTGGACCGTGTATAATCAACGAATCAGGTAATAATTAATATGGTTGAGTTCGTCTTGATGCACTGATCAGTATCCCTAACATTAATTATTCGAACGATTAACGGATTTATCAATTGATGATCTAGGGCTTTAGTATATAATTCTGTTTATAATTTATAATATATCGTTTTGAGGTTTTAACCAACCAAACCCCTAGCCCAGTGGCTAGGGGTGTGCGTATGGAAGCTGTTCTGGCTAGGGGTCGCGGGTTCGAACCCCACCCAGCCTGATTTTTAGCATATTTTGTTATTTAATTTATTTAGTTATTTTATTAATTATTTAAGCTATAATACCAATATTCAAATACACTATTTACTTAATATTTTTACAACACCAATTCTTAAATTAGCTGTTTTCCGAATTTTTGTTAAAAACCATATATAATTATATGTATGAATATGTATTACGTATAAACACCGATTTTAATAAGGCTTGTATCTAATATTAATATATATATATATATATATATTATAATCTCTTTAATTAACGTATTAAAATTATAAGTTTTAGTATTTGTAAAAAAGATCATATTTTATATACTAATTATCCTTTATTATTTACTATAAGTATTTAAAAAGAAATCTATTCTAATGGTAAAATTATATATAAATATATTAAATGTATTTTTGGTTAGAATAATTATTTAAAACAAATCTCTCTATTTTTTATTAAAATATTCTATAGAAAAATTGTAAATACTTAGTTATTTAAGTATTTTGTTTATAATCATAAATTTATTAAAGATACGCTAATTATTATAAAATTGATAAATAATAAGGCTAAGTAAAATTTAACTTTCGTATGAATACACTCAATCATCAATTCTCGAATCTCTATCTAATTTTAGATTCGTTGTTGGATTCATATTTATTCCTATAATTGTTGTAACTAGGATTCTTGTTGGTAATTCTCGAAGAATGTGATTTCCACTTTCTTGTCGTTTTCGTTCCCGTTTGGCTTAATCAATCAGGTGAGTTTATCATTCCCCTATTTTACTTGATTTCATAAACGTTTTAGGGACATATGCGTACATTATCATATTTTCATACTAGATATATTCAAACAAATGCATATGTGTTATTGTGAAGTGATTTAATCAAACTTTTGTGCTATTTGCTTACTTGTGTTACCATTCAATCAATCGTATGTTGGAATTACTATTCAATCAATCATATAGCGGGTGTTCCTGCTGGTGACCAACGCCCGATTCGCTTGGCAACGGTCTACATACTTGTTTGTGTTTTGATTATATTTACTGCACTTATCACGTTATGCTTATTTATTGTCTTGTGTGTCAAAACTGGTGATATTCTCACTCAACTTTATGTTGACAAAAACTCCATTTTATACGCATATGCAGGTTACTCGTATGGAAGCTTGAAGCTTGGACACGTAGACAAGACTTTAGGATGAAATCAAGTTAAATTTTATTTGAATTCATATTTGTTATTTAAATTGGTTACTGTATTTGTAAACGTGTGTATATTGAAATTAAAATAATTAATTAGATATTATCACTTTTATATTATGATAGTATCTTCGAGCTGTGAGCAATCGAATCACGCCCCGGCATTTCCGCCTTAGGTTAGGGTGTGACAGATTGGTATCAGAGCCGAAGGTTATAAGATAGGTCGCTAGAAATGGTCGTAGACATATGTTAGGAACCCTATACATGCTTATCTAAACTGCCTTATGTGCTATTTAAATTGTTTGCAGCTTGCTTAGATTAATTATTTAATCGTGTTTATCTTATTTGTTTAATGCACACACACACAAATTTCGAGGCTATGCCTCACATTCAAAATATTTTTCTAAACCTTTTCTTTTAGTAGATTGTCTTTTATTGTGGGAAATTCCTTAAGAATTCCCTTGTTTTGTTCCTTCACCTTGAAGCATGGGGGCATGACAAATGTCGTGCAACCATAACTTCAAGTGGTACCCGTAATCGGCTAAACGGTTGCGTGATAAGCATAACTGGCTAAACGGTTATAATTCCAATTGTGTTTTTAAGTTATTTTAAACTTATTTGATTCTTCGATTCGATATTTAGTTGAGTCGGTTAAATGCCATATAGCGCTCATGGTCCGAACAACTCTATTGATTCGATAATTCATTAATTAGTTGGGTCAGTTAAACGCCATGTACACGCTCATGGGCTGACCAACTCAATTGTTCATTTACTCATTATTTGAATTGGGCCAACAAATTGCCATGGAACGCTCATGGGAGGCCAATTCACAAACGTTATGTTGCTTAATCTAGTTGGGCCATTCAAATTGCCATGGAAAACTCATGGGAGGTTAACTAGTTTGATATACTTGATTAATTTATTCTTGGAAGATCTTATAAACATTGTTCAATTACATAAATGCTTCAAAGACATACATATTATTTTCAATCCTGACTCGTCCTCGAGTCTTCACTAGCACTAATTCATATACATACATACACATATACATACGCATCCCCATTATTTCATATTAACTCATTCCTACAACTCACCTGTCATCTTATATATTTTCATTGTTGATCCTCGTAGAATGTCTTCTCGCGCTCATCGTCATAATCACCGTCGTTCGTCGACCCCTCATGATCGCCGTTTGGCTGCTAGAATCACTAAGGAGTTCACAACTGCTTTACCTGAGATCGTGGCTCAACTACAAAATATCAACTCCAATGGATCCGCTACTTCGGCTCCACCAAACAATTTCCACTATAATAACTTCACAAGTGCTAAGCCCCCTTCTTATGTTGGCGAGGAGAATGGTACTAAGCTCCTCCGTTGGTTTGAACAAATGGAGAACAAGTTTATCCACTGTGAATGTCCAGAAGATAAGCGTACTAGGTTCGCAACGAGCGTCTTTGAAGAACGAGCTCTCACTTGGTGGAACTCTTATAAAGCCTTACATGGTGTTGATGAAGTTTTGGCTATGTCTTGGAAAGAACTTAAGGATGCAATGAAGAAAGAGTTTTGTCCCGAGCATGAATTGCAAAGGCTCGAGACGGAGTTTTGGGAGCTTAAACAAATTGGTGGTGACAATTCGACTTACTCGAATTGTTTAAAAGAACTTAGCCTGATCTTGCCTCACCTTGTGACTCCTTTGGCTCGTGGTATTCGAAAGTACATCCGTGGATTGCCAACAATTTTCCGTGATGCTGTGGTTAGTCGAGACCCCCTTTAGATCGAGGAAGCTATTACTCTTGCTGCTTTACTGTCTGATGACCATGTTAGAGATGGAACCCTGCCTGGTAAGGATGCTAAACCTACCCTTGACAACTCTAAAACCGATTCCTCAACCGATGCTAAGGCCGAACCCAAATCCACTAGTAATTCTTCACACCACAAACGTAAGGCCAACCACCGCAACTATGCTGTTAACAAAACCAACCCACCATCCTCCAACCAAGATGCTCCTAACAAAAAGAACTATACTGGCTGATTTGATAGAAGAAACAACTCATGGCCTTGTACTTGAGCCAGAAGAAATTACAATGGCCGATAGCTAATCACAAAGGTTATGCTATATATACCAATTGTGAAATGTAAACAACACTCGATAATATAGGACGGTTCGGTTCATGATATCATGGGGTGGCTTGGAGGAGATCAACGTAATGTGTTAGTTTAACATCGATGTGATTGGAGGGTATGCTATATATAATAAAGACAATTTACATAACTGGTACATAAAGAAAATGGAAAATACAACAATGTATCTTAACTATGTCTAATACTTAGGATACTTAGGTTTACTCGCTAGTTCGGATTTTATCGGAGCGTAACTATGAGGAAGGGGCAGGTTAAAAACTCCTTCATCATAACCTTAAGATTGAGGGCTGGTTAATAAATAAATGAAAAACATCTTAAAAATTGTGTTCCAAGTTCGTTATTCATGTTTGAAATAACGTTCGCGATTACAACGAAGAATCTCCATTTGCTTTTTCTTTTGGAATTAGGATCATTTTGGTAGGAGCTTCATCCAATGGTAGATCAAATGTCTTTAATTAGAGTAAAGCATAATCATGATGGGCCGTAGCCTGTGTTCTAGGGCATAGGCTTTCTGTTTGGTATATTTGTGGCCCATTTTTCTTCTATTATTCATAAGAATGGATAATCTTAGCGTATTATTTTATAACTATTTATACATGTTTACAGTATTATATATTATTATTTTACTCATACAACAAAGTATATATTCTTAAATATATTTATTAAAACTTTATACACAAAAGAATATATATTATATAACTAAATATTTTTATTAAAATAAATAATAAGCTTGTTTAAATACACGAGCCTAGTCAAATTCGGCATGTAAAGTTCGAGCTAGACTCGTTTACACGCCTACTTTTCTTATTTTAAGAGAAAATAAAAATTAACGATAGAGTGTACAACTGACAACAACGTAATTAAACCTAAGATAACCATCACAAGATGTTGGGTGCGCATAAAACATAAAGACTCGATTCGAAACTGAAAAAACCAAAACTAAACAAAAGCCGATGGTTTGGTATTATGTTTTTTTTTTTGTAAAAACTGAACATACGGTTTTGTTTTGGTTTTGCATGTAATAAAAACCCAAACGAATTTCATTTCTATTTTTATAATTGATTTTAGCATTTTTAAGAATTTAATAAATATGTAACTCAAATGTTTAAGCCTAAACGAATAACAATTAATTAGTTATTAACTAACCAAATAATAGTATTTTTTTTCTGCCCAAAATTTTCAACCTCAAATGACAAAACCGAAATCGAACCGAAGACAAAATGAAAACTGAAAAACCAGAATCATACAGTTTAAAAAATTAAAAAATTGACGTTTCGGTTTTTAGTTCGATTTAGCTCAAAACCGACCTAAACCGAATCGTGCACACCCCTAAATCTAGTGGAAAGACATCTTAATGATATCCAAGAAGTCCCATGTTCAAACATTCCTAAGTAAACAGTTTGGATGAGTATCGTTGTTAAAATAAGAGCTAAACCTAAGAAAATACTTTCTGAGGTTTGTATGCAAGGAGCAAAATGTTGCAAAAAATCATTCTAGTCTCAATCTTGATTGTAACAATTAAACATAACCTAATTAGTAACACAACCAACGACCGCACACGATCATATGTTGGAGGCCATAATTGCTTTAGAAATGTAAGAAATGGCTTTACACTTGCCATGAACAAAAGTTAACAAGCGAATTGTCCAAAACAAGAATAAAGGTTTGTTCTTGACACCCAAAACAAGAGTTAGGCCATCATCACCTATGTCCGCACCCATAACATCATATATATATATATATATATATATATATATATATATATATATATATAGGGTTAGGTTCAAATAAGAAGTTTGATTTTTTTAAGAATGCTAGGAAGGAGGGTATTTTAGCCTTATACTTTAATATCAAAACTCACCTACTTTAATCTCAAAACCCACTTAAATTAATCACTTACATAAAACCCAATTACATTTTCACTTATCTCTTACAACCACCACCACTCCAACGCCCACCGCCACCACAACCGTCACCCACCGCCACCACTTCGCCGGAAAAGTCCGAAAAAATACAATGAAAAACACAATGAAAAAAACACAATGGAAAAATACACTATGAAACAAAAACACAATGATAAAAACACAATAAAAAACACAATTGTATTAACACAATGGAAAAAACACAATGAAAAATACTATTCTATAACACACTTTTGTAAAACACAATTCGGTAAAACACAATTTGTAGAAAACCCACTAATTTTTTTTAATTTTTATATTACAATATGGTACTCATATAAAAGATAAAAAGACACTCGTTATTATGGTGAATTTGTTTTTCAATAAAAACGTCGTAAAAAAATGTTATGGACGTTTTAAAATGATGGGGGAATTTGGCATGTGCCTTGCATGTGGAGAGAGAAAGTCAACAAATGTGTTATTTCTTTTATGCCCTTTACCTTGTGTTCACACTTGATCTCCCCCTAAACTAATCTCAACTCTCCATATTCAAAATCAATAGACAAGATTACTTCTTATCCTTCATACAAAAAGTATATATATATATGTGTGTGTGTGTGTGTGTGTGTGTTTAGAAAATGGTTCAAATAAGAATAAAGAGTTTCTTACGAATGGTAAGAACCAATAAATTTTTAACATTTGACATTAAAATTTATGGTAAAAGAATAATTTTAGGAAACTATGTCGGTTATAATGGTGAAAGAGTAATTTTAGGAAATTATGTAGGTTTTTGGTAATTTTAAATTTCAACCATTAATTAACATGATCCAATGGTTATGATTTATTCCTATTATTCCTAGGAAACAATCTATTTTATTTTAACCTACCCCTGTGTACGTGTGTGTGTATATATCTATATACACTACAATACTAACCTTATAACTAAAAATAAAAAGGAAAAAAGAATGGCAATTTTGTGGATTTCTCATGCACCCACCTCGCTATATAAAAAGGGGGGATATTGTACAAAATGATTTCTTTGTACGAAACATATGAATAATCCAAGATGCGACATATAGATTTTAGGGTGATGTACATGCATTCGTTTTAAGTTAAAAGTGGTTTTGAACAAACCGTAGGTGGTTTAAACCCCTATCATTATAATCAAATAGTTTTTTATATACCAGACATGTACAACTTAGAAGAAATGCTTTAAAGCTATAAGCATCATTGTAATTGGTTTAAACATACACTTCTAGTTTAAATGCACCAACATAATCATAGTTAGTCGACAATACTGAAAAAGAAGAAACAAGATATATTTATAATCTACCTTACTAACATAATTCCTTATTTTAGGGATTGTTATTAGTACTACTTTAGCTTATTTCATAAATTTTCAATAAAATTTTGAGATAGTGTGTAAGCGGAGATGTTGATGAGGATGCTTTAAGTTGTAGCAACTTATATAAATTGTATTATGAGTTGATCAAATATACATATAATTACTAATTTACCATTTTCCTTTTTTTTTCTGCTCTTATGTTGAAGTACTAATGTATTTTATGCTAAATAAAGAACTTGAATTTGTTCGATTTGTTCAATTTTGTGTGATAATTCTAACAATAATACTAATTATAAAAATATATTAATAATACGAAGAAAATGAAGAGTATTATATAATAACAAAAATAACAAATAATAGTATTAATAACAACAACAATTATAATAATATATAACTGCCATGTTGTTGGCTTATTTATTTATTTATGGAAATGGGAAATATGATCGAGGATTGAATGTGTTCAGGATTCCAAGTGGCATGACATCAAATTTTGTTCGATTAGTTGAGGGTTACTATCTTGGTTCATTCATTCACCCAACACACGTGCAAGTGGACAAGCTTTCACACTAAACATTTAATATATATCTACTATTATAATAAACAAAAATTATTGTTGACATCTAATTGTCTTATTTTTAGCTAAGTGACATCATTATTGTTTAAGTTTGAAAGTCATAACTATCTAATTAAAACAATTAATAAATATTTTAAACATTCCATATCTATAATATATATAAACGAAAACCCTAAAATCTTATGTGTCGCGATGTGATCGCTCCCCCTTTTATGAAAGCCACCAAATTGCTTGATTTTTAAACGGATGTCTCTCATTGATTTAATCCAAATTTATGGGATGGGTCTTACCAAAACCATATAGCTCTTAAACGGGTTATAACATCTCATTAAATTAAAAATTAATCTTACCAATTATTTGATATGAAAATCCTATAAAATAGAGATATACTAAAATTTAATATCCAGTTTAAAAAGAAAAAGATATTATTTATAATTAATAAACAATTTTATAATAAAAAACATAAGCGGGTCATGGGTCACCAAATCCAGATAACTTTTAAACGGGTTATAACATATCATTTATTTATGAAACCCTTTTATCATAAAACCTTAAGTATATTATTAACTTTCTTACAATAAAGGAATTTAAAATCCAAAAAATAAATATTAAATAATAAAAAATGTAAAACAACCATTCTCTCAAACCATCAGATTGCTTTATTTGTAAATGAATGTTTCTCACGCATTTGACCTGAATTCACAGGTAAAGGTCTCACCAAACCCAGATAGCTCTTAAACGGGTTATAACATCTAATTATATTAAAAATTAATCTCATAAAATATTTGATATGAAAATCTTATAAAATAGGGATATACTAAAAATTACTGTCCTATTTTATTTAAAAAAAAAAAGATATTATTTATAATTAAGAAACAACTTTATAATAAAGAAAATAAACGGGTAATGGGTATCACCAAACCCAGATAGGTTTTAAACCAGATTATAACATATCATTTATTTGTGAAACCATTTTATCATCAAACCTCAAGTATATTAATTATTAACTTTCTTACAATAAATAAAATTAAAGTTCAAATATACATATATAAATATTAAAAACGAATAATGTAAAACAACCCCCGTAAAACGGGGGATAAAATCTAGTGTGTGTGTGTGTGTATATAGGAGTAGGTGCTAGTGAAAACTCCTCTTAAAGAGAAAACTTAAAAACTCCTAAAAAACTATTTTTAACTTTTTTTGAAGTTTCTTTTTTTCCATTATTCTTATATGTTGTTATTGGTTAAAAAAAAAAAACTTGTCGGTAACCTCGTCGATATAGTGCGCATGTGTAATAGTGTGCATTGCATATATGCAAAAGTGTTTGTATTGCATAGAATACAACACTATTGCACATATTTGATACACACTATTGTATATATGCAATATAAGACTAATGCAAACATCGAATACACATTAGTACGTATGCGTAATACAACATTAACGCACATGTGCACTACATCAACTTTTATTTTATTATTAATTTTTTCCATATAATACAACACTACTACACATATACAATACACAAATATTGAATATATGCAATAAAACACTATTAAACTCAAAAATACATAGTAATACACATGTGTAATACAACGGTATCGCACAGTAATACGTATGTGCATTACAGCGGTTTTTTTTTATTTTTTTCGAGTGAAATATAAGAAAATATAAGAATAATTGCTAAAACAGAATTTTGAAAATATTTTTTTATTTTTAATTAAAAATAATTCTTTATGAGTTTTTAAGTTTTCTCTCTAAAGGTGAGTTTTCTTTTGATCCTCTCCCTATATATATATATAAATCGTTATGTAAAAGATAGAGAGTAATACAATACACATGTCTTAGGATTCATACATATTTGGTTATCGGTAGGCAAATTAGGAATCATGGTCAAGTAAAACAAAACCCTGATTGACGAATGTAGTGCTAGACAACTATTCCTCAAGGATAGTACTGTGTGTGTGTTAGTGAATACTCTTTGGGGGTCGCTGCAGGACACCATATTGAGTTGTAATAAAACTATAGTATTTTTTAACAAATTATTAAAATAATTTTAAATTAGTCAACGTTTTACGAACATGTTATTGATGTACTTTCAAACAGTGTTTTCAGATGATTAGGATTATAATGTAATAAAAGGATATGAGTCATACAGACTGATGATAGATTGATGCTTACTCTGATAGCTCAGTTTTTTTTATATGAATAAATTCTTATATTTTGTACTAAACCAAACAAATTTTTTGTAATATTAAGTTGGCATTTTAAATCCCAAGTTTATATAAATAAGTAATTTAATTGAAGATTTCCTCTATCGCCTAACTATGAGATATTAATTACAAAAGCAGTGCCATCTGTTCGTCACACTTCCAAGCCCTAAGTCAGGGTGTGATAATTTCATTGAGTATTGATGACCAACTTATGACTTTATGTCATTGTTCGAACATGTTACTCCAAAATTGGCATGCCAAAATGCAAAGGTCATGTTATGTAATTGCCTCAGGAATTATATTGGGAGTCCAGTGGTCACCACGCGTATATTTCTCTTTGCATGCACCATAGCATCTTTACATGGCCAGTGTATGCAATCAACGATTTCTATGATTCCTGCAAACCCAAGATGCGTTGAATGCATCTACATGATTCGTTGTATGTCACTTTCATTAGCCTTCTTAAGATATTCTTTAGAATATATTTCGCTAACATACCTGCATACTAATTTCAAAGACACCCGTTGGCGATACTTTCACTAATATATGTATTCATTGATATGGATAGCGCATGTCCATTACTAGATGGGGGAAAGACGATTTATGTAAAGGGTGTGTTGTGAAAACAATGGTTAAAACTTTAAATCAACCTTAATGCTTTGATAATCACTTTGTAGAAAACTATAGGGGGTGAATAGCTTTTCTTATCTTTTAATCCGATTTTAACTTACTACTAACTTTATTAAACTCTTTTCACAACTTATAATAATGAACATAAATAAGTAAAGAGTTAAGGGTTAGAGATGAGTAGATGACACAACCAAATTTATAGAGGTTCAAGTAAATGTTAACTAATTCATTATACGTCCTCTCCAGACCCTCGATCAAGAGTTTTCTTCACTAGTCGTCTCCCCAAGATGATAGGGATCACCAATACAAGCATCTCACTCTTCAAAGGAAATGATCGCCTTCTTTACCAAGCACATCAAGTACTTAGCTTTACAATTTCTTCTAAGAGCATTCCCAGTGGGTTCTCCAAATTATGTGAGGGAGTTCTCCATATTTTGGAGATAGTTAAAAGTGGTTGTGAGAGGAATAGAGAGAAAATGTTACTGTTCATGGTTAAATTTAGAGAAACACACTGTTCACCTCTATAATTTTATAATGTTTTTTAAAGTGGTTGCGAGTGAAGGAAAGATAAAAGGTAATGATAAAAGTATAAAAATATATTATGTAATTAAAAATGAGAGAGAAAATATAGTGTTTTTAGTGTAATTATAAACATCAACCTAACAACTAATTAACTCTTTATCAAGATAGAGTTCCCAATCCAATAGAAAACAACACTATATCAAGGTAGTTTGTTCCCCTCTCAAATCACCGACTAAATGTGATTTCTCACTTGTTAAAACACTAGAACCTCTAGTGTTGACCCTTCAAATTAAAAGTAAGATGGTTTGATTATAGCTTAGAAAAGCTCTTCTTTTTACCCTACACTTTTAATCTCTTCTCTGAATAATTGAAGCTTGATTATACTTAAATAATGAAAGAGATTAGTCTTGAAGTGGGTGGGTGTGTATAAATATTGTAGAGCAAAGGGACGAAAACCTAGCTTGATAAGTCTTCTACTTATAGCCAAGTATGTGAGACTAGGCTATGGGACGGTGAACGCCCTGTCCACTTAACATTGGTTTTACCAATATGAACGTTGTATGTGGTCATTATCTTGATATTTTGGCTTCTGATGTTGACCAACACATGTGAAAACATTTCCCAATCACTTCTCACTTCTTCATACAACACAACCCAAGTATTTCACCCAATTGGTTAAGCATACCTTATAAACGTCAACCAAAGCTTCAACCCATTCCACATTTGAGTTTGACTTGCCCTCTTGGTAGATTTAGTTGTCCAATACATGAAGGAGATATGAAAGACTTACTAAGAGTGTAATAAGTGTTTGAAATATTTGAAATTCAAATATTTGATAAATTTAAACAATTGTGTTTAAATATACAATTTTATAACTTATCCTAAGTTTATAAAAACTAACAACCTATCTTACCTAAGTTGTTAATTAGCTTTCAATGAATTAGTCTTGTGATTTATTCATCTTCATATTGGCGTAGAAATCATAACTTAACCTTTGTAGACATAAACATGATAATTTTGATCTTAGATGTTTGTAGTCTTGATTAAGTTTTATATAGGTTAATGATGACCAATGATGATCAATCAAGTGTTAATTAAAAGACATGTGTGTGGTATATAGTTATCAATGATGAACTAGAACTATTTTATGTCACATTTGAGAACCAACTTAAGCAACATTAAATGATCTCTCATTGATAACATATGAGATTTTCAATCCGCCAGCCTTTTATCAAAAATGTCAACTACTGATTTCCAACTATCTATTTTGTTCATATTAGCTACCACCGTCATTCCAAGATACATAAAATGAATCTACCTATAATTGCAATGCAAAATCTCTGCCATTTGTTTAACCTCCTGAAGAAACACTAAATAACCCCGGGCAGATTATAGGTAATCTGGGGGCCAGGTAATGTTTCCCACGAAGGTTAGGTCCAGCAGAGTAAGTTGTACTTCAGGGAACCTGCAAAACAGACACCGTAAGCTCGTCACTGAGAAGGGGGGGTTCCTCCTTGGGACCACCCTCCGGCGTGAGAATCAGTCTATATTGCTCTTTGAATATAAAAGTATATGAATACTATAAGAGCAGTTATCAAGTTATACGAGATTGTAGATGATCTTACCATTCCAAGATATTGGAGTATTTATAGCCGAAGGTAGGTTTTCTAGAAGGTACAGCCGGCTGAATAGTATTCCTGTTCAACCAACAGTGGATTACGCACAGGCCATACTGGTTGGTGGGTAGGTTACAGCCAACAGTAATAAAGTCGGCTGCACTATTCCACCAACTGTAGACCATGCACGTCCCACTGACTGTGGATTGTACGCAGGCCATGCTGGTTGGTGAATAGGTTACGGCCAACAGTAATACTATTCCACCAACTGTAGGCTGCGCCTGCTCCACAGTGAGGGTTGGTGAGTAGGCAGCGGCTAATAGTGACAAACAGTACTAGAGGGTGCTCCTCCTCGCACTGTTGTCGGTGAGCTGTCACCCTGTGATTGGCTCATGGGCTGTTCTGGTCAGATCGTCTGTCCTATCCATACCTTGGTAGGTATGGTACAAAAGATCTTTCAGAATCAGACTGGCTCATTTGGGCGGGATTGTTCCCGCCTTGCTCATGCCTTCATGTGACTGCTGAAGTAGCTAGTCTTGTACGTGTAGCCCTGCTGTCTGCGGGTAGCCTTCCCTGATGGCTTGTATCCGCAACTGCGGGAACAGGCGGGGTACTTCACCATTGGGAGGCTTTCCCTGCGTGTACAGCTTGCGTACTGCGCGTAAGATTCTATGAGCATGGTGGGTCCTGCGGGAGCAGATGGCCTTTGCGCAGACAACCCTGTTCAAGGTGAGTCTTGCGGGACCAACTGGTCTCTGCTGGGACCTACCTCTTCAAGTCCCCCCAGTCCAATGTTCTTCTCATGCGTGTTTAATAAAGTGAGGTGAACTTTTGGACTTAAGCAAAGGGTTTTGAAAAGGGTTTTGTAAGGTTTTCCATGGGAAGTCCTTGTCACTTGCAGAAATGCCCGAGTTTCCTGCTTGGTCTTTGGGTATGATGCGGGTAGGTCTGTAACCTCCTCGCAAGTCAGGAGCATTGAGTCCCGGTTGTATGTATTTTCCATGAGGTTTTGGTAGTTTCGAACATAGTGATCAATTATGTTAAGACCACCAATTCCATCTTGGAGCTTCAAACAACGTAGTTCTCGACGCTCCCGCTATGCGGGGATGTTATTTCCGTTTCCGCAAGCATTGCCCAGAAGATCCTTCTTGGTTTCAATTCCCAGCGGAGCGCTAGGTATGTGAAGGGTTTTGCCTTAACACTGTACCTGCGCTCGTCTTACGGTTACTTTACTTCCAAGGTATTCCTGGCGTCAATTCCCTGCGGGTGCTAGGTATGTGAAGGATTTTGCCTTTACACTGTACCCGCACCCGTCTTATAGTTACTTGGTTGCCGAGGAATACTTGGCTTCAATTCCCTGCGGGTGCTAGGTATGTGAAGGGTTTCGCCTTAACACTGTACCCGCATCCGTCTTATGGTTACTTGTTTGCCAAGGTTTTCTTGGCTTCAATTCCCTGCGGGTGCTAGGTGTGTGAAGGGTTTCGCCTTAACACTGTACCCGCATCCGTCTTACGGTTACTTGTTTGCTAAGGTAAGGGGGGATTTTCCCGCTTACTTCTTAATATTTTCGAATTTTGAATTTTGAAATTCGAAGAGTTGGTGAAAAGATAAGAACAGTCCAAACCTCTGAAACGTCGCGCGACAGTTTCTTCTGACTGTGTCAGGACGTGCAGGAAGTTATGGTGACGTGACAGAACATGGTCATTCCAGTCGCTTTTTCAGGCGCGTGGGCGTGATTTTTCTGGCGCGTGGCCGCGAAATTACTGGCACACGTCCTTTCAACAGCTGTTGCCAGCCTGCTTTTTGCCACGTGTCATAGTTTCATTGCACCTTTGATTTCTCTCTCCTCCGCATTAAATTCACCGCATTAATTGCGATTACTATATAAAGGGGAAGAGAGTTATCTGTAATTCACACTTTCACCTTTCTTCTTCTTCTCAAGTAATTTCCGGCAAATTTTTCTGTTCAGTAAAGCCTTACTCTGAAATCTTTTTCTTTTTTCCCCCATGTCTTCTCATGATACTGATGATCAGAAGACTGCTGGCGAATGCCAGTGTTCTCTTCCTGTCGATCTGTACCAGTATATCGTCAGGAAGTTCATGCTCGAGTCTCTCGAGCCTGAGTTTCCTGAACCCCACCATACTGTGTACGATGCCCCTAGTGGCAAGATCGGGGTTTATGCTGCATTCTTTGTCTACGGAAACCTTAGGTTTCCGTTGACAAAGTTTGTGTACCGTGTCTTGGAGAGGCACGGTGTGCACCTGACAGAGGTGCACCCCATGGCCATTGCCAAGGTCCGGCACTTTGAGTGGGTGTGCCGGATACTGGGCCTTGAGCCCTTTGTTGACCGTCTGATGACCTTCTACACTTGGAGGTGCATCCAGGGGTGGTACACTCTTACAACCCGTATAAAGGGTTTAAAGATTTGTACCACCGAGCGGAGTCTTCGCTCATGGAGAAGAGAGTTCTTCTTCATATCCGCTCGCGCCGTCCCCATCGCCATGAAGTTTAAGAATGGCCAGGCGCTTCCGAACCTTCCCGCCCTTAACTACGAGGAGGCGGAATGGTTTTCGAAGATATCCCGGGTCCAGTCCCCGGTTTTCCGTTTTCCGGAGTCGGCGATGGTGATGCTGGGGATGAGCCGGGTGTGGAAGGCGGCGAATGCGGATAAGGTTCCGATCGTCCTTGAATATGGTTCGAACTCTACCCCTTATGGTATGTCTTGTTTCTTTTTTGCTGACTACGATTTTTTCTAACTTTCTTGTTGATTTCAGAGGGTAACGATCTTCAGTCGCTCCTGAATCCGCGGGAGGAAGATGGTCCTGCGCGGATGGGTACTCGTGCTCTGGACGAGAACGAGTTGCCCATCCTCGAGCAGACTGCGGGTCGGTTCGTGGAGGTTTACCCGCCAGGCCAAGAGATCCTGAGCCACCGTCGGCCAGGTAAGCCTATCTTCTACCCTGAACCTCTCAAAGCTGTGCCTGCTGCTGGAGTTCATGACATTTCTTCTTCTGAGGAATCCGCAGAAGGTCCTCCACTGGTGCGGAAGAGAAAGGCTGCCGTCGCGAAGGGCAAGGAGAAGGTGGCCTCTACGGCCGACCCGGTAGTCCTATCTGACTCGGAGTCAGATAATGCAGAGGTGGCGGGGAAGCCCGGTGGTGAAGAGACCACCGCTCCGGAGGCTGCAGGTGTCACCTCCGAGGAGGCAGCGGCAACGACGGTTACCGGTGTCAAGAGGCCGGCTCCATCGGGTTCGCCCCCGCTCGTCCGTGCGTTCAAGCTCAAGAAACCCCGTAAGTACCCCCATAATTCTTGTCTAGATTTGTTGTTTAAAATAAATTTTTCTAACACTTTTGCTTGTGTAGGTGTGGATGTTGACGCATTCCAGGGTGGAGTTGGAGCAAGTATTCCCCCGCCAATGACGGTAGGCTCGGTCAGCCTTCCCGAGGCATCGACCCAGGCGTCTACGCCTGCTTCCGCTGGTTCCAGCCTTCCTGAGGCTGTTCCAGCTGAGAAGGTGTCTCCGCCGGCCGTGAGTGCAATTTTTACAGCATCTTTCACGGAGCCGGCGGTTACTGTTGCTGAGGAGGTGGCGCCAACCATGGCTACCACAGCGGCTGCCACTATACCTGCGCCACCGGCACCGACGGCCGGACCTTCAGGTATGCGCCAGGCTTCCCGCCGATCTATGCCACCTTCCTGTCTGCCTGACCTGTTGGATGGATTTCCTTTAGGTTCAGGTGATGGGTTTGGCGGCTATCGACCTGTTATTGACCCTACAGGTACCTCGGGTTCTTTTTCCTTTACATATTTTTATCATCTTTTCCTAACTGCCTTTGTTTCTTTTGCAGTGTCGGATTCCAATGAAGTGTATGTTCCAAGATGGAACATACGCCGAGGAACAACCCTTCGCACCCCTGTGGAGTGCGTGGACTGGGCTCGCCACGCTGCTCCTCATGGTGCGTTGGGGGAAGCCATGGCTAGCTACCAAGAGGGTAGGCTAACCAATGAGCTTCGGGTTCTCCAGGCCCGAACGCAGCCCCGCGTCGAGCTGCTTTGTCGTGAAAACGACAAGTTAAAAGCAGCTCGCGCCAAAGATATATCTGAAGCGCGGGCTCTTCGGGAGGAGAACCGGCAGTTGGCCGCTGCCGCAGCCGAGAAGGAGAAGGCATTCAAGGCCCTTGAGGTTGAAGTCCAGGCGCGACTCGAGGCCCGCTCCAAGGCTGCCCAAGCTGTGAATGAACAGCTTCGGCTGGCCAAGGAGACTGCGCGAAACTCAACTGAGAGGGCTGCCAAGGCTGAAGCTGTTGCTGAGCCACTTCGCGAAGAGAATGAGCAGCTTAAATGCAAATTAAAGGCTCTTCAGCATGCTCATGACGCCTTGGCAATGGAAGATGCCAAGAAGCTGCAGGAGATCCTTGACCAGAGGGGGGTGCTTGACCGTACTGAAAGGAAACTCAAAAGCGTCGAAGAAGCTGCCGCCAAGGAAGTTCAACTTGCCAACCTTGATAAAAGCGGAGCCGAACGTGCTTGTAAAGAAAGTCAAGCTACCCTCCAATGGTTGCTTCGAGAAGCGTTGCCTCAGGTATCCTCTTTTTCTTTACGCTTTCTGCTCGTAATTAGATGTTCAAAGTATTCTTTTGTAGGTTGTGCGTCAGGTCCTCTCAGAGACCTCTTACGACGATGCAATGAGCGCAGCCCTCAACGCTTCTCATGAGGATGGGCAGAAGACTGGCTTCCTGCTTGGTCTAGGGTTTGCTGAGAGAGGCTTTCCGCCCTCCAACTTCCCTTTATTCAATGTTAATACTGAAGCTGCTTATGACCAAGCTGTGAATCAGTACGCTGCCTTCCCGCATCCAGTGGTGGAGAAGGTGAATGAAGTCGCTGCTGCTGATGATGGGCTAAACATCCTTAAGGCTTTCCTTGGGCAGCCGCGCTCTGATGGTGCTGGCCCAAGCGGAGGTGGCCCTGAAGCCTGATCCTGAAGATCCCTTCCCGCTGCTAGGATAGACTTAGCTTTGTATAGATTTCTTTTAGGCGGGTAGTTACCCAGCCATTCTTGTAATTGATTGTGAAATATTAATCTCTTTGCGTATAAGATTGTTATTTCCTTCCTTGGGTTCCTTGCTTTATAAACTTATGACTTGCATACTTAGTTTGATTTAGCAATTTTCCAAGTGTTTAGAATAAGAACCTCTGAACGTGGTTGATGATGGGTTAAAGTTTCGCCTCCTCCCTCGTGATTGTGCGGGTAAAACCGTCACTTGCACTTGGTAGGATGGCTAATCTTTACCCTCTATCTGACCTGCGTGTAGGTTTCCTTTTCGAAATTTCTAAGGCATTAAGTTAAACCTTTGAACGTGGTTGATAATGGACTAAAGTTTTCGCTTCCTCTTTCGTGATTGTGCGGGTGTAACCGTCACTTGCACTTAGTAGGATGGCTTTAACTTCAGACCTATATCTGACCTGCGTGTAGGTTTTTCTTCTTTTTTAAGTGTTCATAAGTTAACCTTTTAACGTGGTAGATGGTAAGTTAAGTTTGGCTTCCTTGTTCGTGATTGTGCGGGTAAGACCGTCACTTGCACTTACAAGGATGTCTAAACTTTACCTTCATCTGACCTGCGTGTAGGTTTTCCTTAGAACTTTTTAACATTTTGGCGTTGTGTTTATGCGGGTATTGCCGCCTTCCACACGCAACTACTTCTTCCCGTAAGGGAAGTTCATAGGTTACAAGCTATCAATACATCATGAAAGGAGAATCATTTCCATTAGAAGTGGCTCTAGGCCTTTTCTTTACAAGTTGGAATTGATCTACATATAACATTTGCGTAATTGAGCTCCATTCCATGTTCTAGGGATGGGAGTGCCATCGAGCCTTTCGAGCCGGTACGCGCCCTTTCCCAGAACTTCTTTGATGATGTATGGCCCTTCCCAAATCGGGGCCAACTTTCCTGGGCGTTGTTGGTTCGAAGCCTCGTTGTTACGCAGTATGTAGTCTCCTTCCTTGAAGTTGCAGAGTTTTACCCGCGTGTTGTAGTACTTTTGCATTTGTCGTTTGTAGTTTTCTTCACGCACGGCGGCTAAGTCTCTGCGCTCTTCGGTTAGCATAAGGTCTAACCGTCTTTCCGCATCATTGTCTTCTGGTTGGATTAAGACCCTTGGTGAGGGTAAACCGATTTCGACTGGGATCATGGCTTCAGTGCCATAAGTGAGACTGAACGGGGTTTCTCCCGTACTGGTCTTCTTCAGCGTTCTGTTTGCCCAAAGGACGTGCGGAAGCTCGTCCACCCAGCCGGATCTGTGTTCCAAGAGTCTTTTCTTGATGCCTTCGACGATGCTCTTGTTTGCTCTTTCTACCTCACCGTTACCTTGCGGGTGTGCCACTGAGGTAAAGGTGTGGGTGATTTGAAGTTCTTTCAGCCACTGCTGTAGCTTCTTGTCAGCAAAGTTGGTGCCATTGTCGCTTACCAAATTCTGTGGAAGTCCAAAACGACAGATAATAAATTCCCAAATAAATTTTTTGATATGCTTTGCGGTTGTTTGGGCTAAAGGTTTCGCTTCTATCCATTTGGTGAAGTAGTCAATGGCCACTACTAGGAACTGAACATTCCCAGCTGCTGTTGGAAATGGGCCTGTCACGTCAATGGCCCACTTCTGAAATGGCCATGAGGAAGTGACAGGAACAAGTTCATTTTTCGGGCGATGCGTGTTGGGTACGTAAAGCTGACAAGATCTGCATTTTCTGATGTATGCCAACGCGTCCATATGCATACCCGGCCAGAAGTATCCCGCGTTGTTTAGCTTGGCTACCACAGCGCGGGGGCCTGCGTGTACTCCACAGATGCCTTCGTGAACCTCCCTTAGGAGGTAGTCAGCATCTTGGTTGTCCACGCATCTTAACAATGGGCCAAGAAAGTTACGTCTGTAAAGGGTGTCATTGACCAGCTGATAATTCAGTGCTTTACAGCGTAGTTTTCTTGCCTGTGACTTCGACTCTGGTAACGTTCCTGCTTCAAGGTATTTTATTATTGGGGTCATCCATGTTTCTGTACCGGTTTGGATGACACAAATTTCCTTGTGCGGGACTGATGGTGTTTCGAGGAGTTCCACGCGGATGTCCTTACCCAAGTGGGTGAAGGCCAGTGATGCAAGCTTGCTTAACGCATCCGCAGATTTGTTTTCGCTGCGCTTGACATGTATCACTTTACAATCGTTAAAATCGCGCATGATGGCTTTGGCCTGGGCAAGGTACAGGGCCATTGTGTCGTTTACAGCCGTGTACGTCCCGTTTATTTGGTTTGCCACTAGCATGGAATCTACATGGGCTTCCAAATTTTTTACACCCATTTTACGCGCAATCCTCAATCCGGCCAGGAATGCTTCATATTCAGCTTCGTTATTCGTACTTGGGAAATCCAGCCGAATAGCATAAGTATATTCCTGGCCTGCTGGGTTTGTTAATTTTAACCCTGCGCCTGAACCCTCGTTACTAGCTGCTCCATCAGTATAGAGTCGCCAGACCTCATCGATTTCGTGTGCTGGGGAGGGTTGAACCTCCTCCTGGCACTCTTTCTCCCGCGCAGCGGGGACTTCGGCAATAAAATCAGCCAGGACCTGGCCTTTAATGGCTGGTCTCGGCTTGTATTGAATCGCATATTCTCCCAATTCAATTGCCCATTTGGCTAGGCGTCCCGATAACTCGGGTTTGCCTAGAACATTTGAGAGTTTGAAGTTGGTGAGAATAGTGATTGGGTGACCCTGGAAATATCGTCTCAACCTGCGTGAAGCGTGTATAAGTGCCAAGACCAGTTTTTCCAGGGTAGAGTACCGGGTTTCCGCGTCTGTCAGCACGCGGCTAACATAATAGATTGGCATCTGGATGCCTTTTCGTTCTACAAGCAGGACTGCCCCGGTTGCTCTATCTGTTGCGGAGAGGTATAGGATTAACTCCTCTCCCGCTTGTGGTGCTGTGAGTGTTGGGAGTTCGATCAGGCGTGATCGAATCTCCTGGAAAGCTGCTTCCGCTTCTGGTGTCCAGCGGAAGTGCGTTTTCTTTAAACAATTTCTTAGTGTTGACACAAAAGGGAACGACCTATCCGCATGGTTTGCCAAAAAGCGGTTAAGCGCGACTAGTCGTCCATTAAGTGTTTGAGCCTGTTTTATGGTGGTAGGTGATTCCATTTTGACAATGGCTTCGACCTTTTCAGGGTTCGCTCTGAAGCCATCTTTAGTAATAATGACCCCTAAGAACTTCCCTTCTTCCACCCCAAATGAACACTTGCTCGGGTTGAGCTTCATGTTTATCTTTCTGAGCGTGTTGAAAGTTTCCTCAATGTCTTTCAACATCGTCTCTGGCTCGGGGCTTTTGATGACCAAATCATCCATATAGACTTCCAAGTTTCTCCCAATTTGGGCGTGAAACTCTTTGTCCATTAGTCGTTGGTACGTGGACCCCGCGTTCTTAAGTCCGAACGGCATCATTTTATAACAAAATGTGCCATCGGGCGTCCGAAAGGCGGTTTTGTCCTGGTCATCCACAGCCATGTGGATTTGATGGTACCCCTTATACGCATCCAAGAAGCATTTAAGGCGAAATGGTGCCACCGAATCCACCTTGAGATCAATTTCTGGCAACGGATAACAATCTTTGGGGCATGCTTTATTCAAATCTTTGAAATCTATGCACATGCGCCATTGTTTGTTATTCTTCGGTACCATTACGGGATTTGCAACCCATGTTTGATATTTGCTAACGCGCACGATGCCCGCATCAAGGAGTTCCTTGACTTGGGTTCTGCACGCGTTGGTTTGCTCGGGCCCCATTACTCTGCGCTTTTGTACGATCGGCGTTACGGCCGGATCGCATTTGAGCTTATGCTCTGCCTTTCCCCGGGGTACACCAGTCATGTCGGCTGGTGTCCACGCGAAGATGTCTGCGTTTCGCTGCAGTAAGCGCTTGAGTAAGGTGCGTGTTGGATCAACAATTGTCGGGCCAATGGTAACGGCCTGATCGGGATATTTCCCATTGAATGCCCACTGTTCAGGCTCAGTGATGGTTTGTTTGGCCATCTTCGGTTTGGGTTTAGAGGAGACAGATGCGATGCATACCTGGGGAATGCCCGTGATCATCGCTACGCCTTCAGTTGTTGGCCATCCCATCATGCCGTGGACTGAGGATACCACAGCGTTGAATCTTGCCATCCCGTCTCTCCCGAATAGGATGTCATACGTATGATGTGGTTTTTTCATCACAACAAAATCCACATCCTCCGTGCGTGAATAATTCCCATCAGTGAGAGTGACGGGGAAAGATAGGATGCCCAAGGGAGTGTTCATGCTGCCGTCAAACCCTTCCATTGAAGCGTAGACCGTCTCCAGGCGTTCCTTGTCTTCATCATCGAGCTTGTCGAAGAACTGCCTGTACATCACTGTCGACGATGCGCCATTGTCAACGAGGGTGCGGGAGGTGATGTAGTGCCCCAGCTGGCTTTTAATGACAATGGGGCCTTCTTTGTTTGGGCCTCCCGGCACTCGCGGGAAGCGCACTTCTGCTTCCTTCCATGCGCATGGTTCGGTCATTGGTCTCTTTCTTCCTCTGACCTTACCATGGACCATGTTGATGCTAATGTCGACGGGCTTCCGTCCGTTACCCCTGTACCTGTTGTCGTTCCTTCCTCCCTTCTTGATAGATGCCACGAGGTGTGCGAGCCTCCCATCCTTGACGAATGTCTCGACGATGTCCCTCAAGGATGTGCACTCCTCAGTGCTATGGCCCTTTGTCCCATGGAAGTCACAAGACTTGCTTTGATCCGCATTGGGTTTCTGTCGGATCACTGGAGCTTTTGGCCATGGCAGTTTTTCCGTGGCAAATATCTCCGTGACGCTCTTGGTGAGTGGCGTCCAGCGGTTTTTCCGGTTCAAAGGGTGCGTTTTGTCCCTTCCGCCAACCAGAGGGCGAGAGCTTGAGGGGGCGTCAAAGTTTATCCTTGACTGCCAAATACCTTGCCGCCTCTTTTTGTTTAGCCGGGCGGTTCTTACATTATTCTCCCTTGTCCTCTGCGTGTAGAGGTTTGTATTGTGGGGGAGATCTCTTCCCAGCTGTTTCTCTGTTTCGGCAAAGCGCTTGGCTGCCGTCATTATGGCATCCCACGTGGATGGCATACCGTCTTTACCCGTCAGAGTGCGGATGAGTTCTGGGTATTCAGCGCCCTGAATGAAAGCGGCGCGAACGAGGTCTTCACTGATGTTGCCCAGACTCACCTTCTTGGAGTTGAAGCGGGTGATGAAGTCCAGTAAGGATTCATCCTCTTCTCTGACACAGTTGAGGATCGTCCACTGCTCCTCAGTGTGTTTCCTCTGTTGACTAAACTGTTGACTGAACTTGTTCTGGAAGTCTGCCCAGTCATAAATGTGGTGGACCGGTAAACGGTCGAACCATGCTCTGGCTGCTCCTACCAGAGTCATCTGGAACATGTAGCACCACGTGGGTTCCGTCCAGTTACTGACGGTTGCCCCCGCAATGAACCTGTTCAGATGGTCATCTGGGTCGGATAGACCATCGTATGTGCCAATATTGGACATTTGTTTGGCACTCCTCGGGGCGATTGCTTCTGCAATGTCCCTTGCAAATTTTGACCTTCCTGCGTTTGTAGCAGTAGGTCTAAAGGCCTTGGAGAAGTCACGCTCGCTTTTTTCTGTGACTGGTTGGAATGCTTCCCCAAAATTCCTTTTTGGCTGGGGATCCGTTTCCTTACGCTTCCCTTTCGTCCTATGGCGAGGGTTCGCGTCGGTGTCGGAGTCTTCCCCCTCGCCGTCTGAGTACTCGTACTCACTACTCATGTTGAGGTGCTGGCGAGTACTACCGAATTCCTCAGCTTGTTGGACTGAACGCAAGCGTTCGTCCAACTCAGCCTGAAATTCTCTTTGACGTGCCTCGGCCCATGCCTTCACTTGATCAAGTGTTTGGCGAGGGGCTCGAGGTCGTTTTTCCAGCTGGGCATCAGTGAATCCCAGTGGAATATTTACTCCACTTGCCCCTACATGAGTGACTGGGGTAGTGTTCGTAAAATGTATTTCACTTGCCCCAGCTTGGGTGGCTGGGGTAGTGTTTGTAAACATTGTGTTGCCGGTGTTTACCCCAGTGGCTGGGGTTGTGGTTACCGGAATTTCTCTAGTCATCTTGGGAGTTTTGAAAAACTGGAGAAGGATGTAGTTCTAGCTTTATGCACGGATGGCGCCAATGAAGAAACACTAAATAACCCCGGGCAGATTATAGGTAATCTGGGGGCCAGGTAATGTTTCCCACGAAGGTTAGGTCCAGCAGAGTAAGTTGTACTTCAGGGAACCTGCAAAACAGACACCGTAAGCTCGTCACTGAGAAGGGGGGGTTCCTCCTTGTGACCACCCTCCGGCGTGAGAATCAGTCTATATTGCTCTTTGAATATAAAAGTATATGAATACTATAAGAGCAGTTATCAAGTTATACGAGATTGTAGATGATCTTACCATTCCAAGATATTGGAGTATTTATAGCCGAAGGTAGGTTTTCTAGAAGGTACAGCCGGCTGAATAGTATTCCTGTTCAACCAACAGTGGATTACGCACAGGCCATACTGGTTGGTGGGTAGGTTACAGCCAACAGTAATAAAGTCGGCTGCACTATTCCACCAACTGTAGACCATGCACGTCCCACTGACTGTGGATTGTACGCAGGCCATGCTGGTTGGTGAATAGGTTACGGCCAACAGTAATACTATTCCACCAACTGTAGGCTGCGCCTGCTCCACAGTGAGGGTTGGTGAGTAGGCAGCGGCTAATAGTGACAAACAGTACTAGAGGGTGCTCCTCCTCGCACTGTTGTCGGTGAGCTGTCACCCTGTGATTGGCTCATGGGCTGTTCTGGTCAGATCGTCTGTCCTATCCATACCTTGGTAGGTATGGTACAAAAGATCTTTCAGAATCAGACTGGCTCATTTGGGCGGGATTGTTCCCGCCTTGCTCATGCCTTCATGTGACTGCTGAAGTAGCTAGTCTTGTACGTGTAGCCCTGCTGTCTGCGGGTAGCCTTCCCTGATGGCTTGTATCCGCAACTGCGGGAACAGGCGGGGTACTTCACCATTGGGAGGCTTTCCCTGCGTGTACAGCTTGCGTACTGCGCGTAAGATTCTATGAGCATGGTGGGTCCTGCGGGAGCAGATGGCCTTTGCGCAGACAACCCTGTTCAAGGTGAGTCTTGCGGGACCAACTGGTCTCTGCTGGGACCTACCTCTTCACCTCCTGATTAGGGACTTCCGCTTCAAACAAAATCGATTTACTCAAATTTATATTCAAACCTGATAATAACTTGAAAATCCTCAAAAGGTGAATCCGAACATTCTCAGTCGACCACTCCCCAACTATGAGCACATCATCCGCGAATAACAAGTGAGACAAAAGAGGACCATAATAGCCGTTTAACAATTTATTATTACTTTCTAATTTTTTTACTAGCCAAAGGCTATATTTTAACTTCGTTGTCAATTCTTTTTTATTTAGTATCCATGGGAAATATTTAATATTTTTTAAAGCCCACCCCCCCCCCCCCCCCACTGATCTTGTCTTTATGCGATTTGGATTTTCGAATAAGAATCCAGGACTGCTACTCTACACCGCCACTCACTCGTTTTCCTTCCCTTCGGTTTGGAATTTCTGGACGATGCCATCACACCCGCGTTGTGAAAGCTCTAACTTTTTCAAACACCCTCCCCATCCCGAAAATAATAATAATAATAATAATAATAATAATAATAATAATAATAATAAATTAAGTGCATATACACTACTAATGGCCTTACCCACTACCAAATCTATTTTTATAACAACTTTAGATAAGTCTAGAAAGATTTTGTGCCGATATACGAGCACAATACTTGAATGTTGAGTTGTTAAACTAGTGGAAACAATTAATTAAATTCAAATTAGTGTTTATACAATTCCCCGACACAATGACTCATGCTTTCTTAATATGTCATCAAGCAAAATTAAAAAGTAAAATAAACCTCATAACCGTTTTGAACACCTACACACGTATGGACACTTTTCTAAACCATTTTCCTTAAAAGTTTAGAGAACCAAGATAAGTTGTTTATTTCTGGGTTTTATGTGGTAGATGGTTTTCAAAACTATTTTCCTTAAATCACGGATAATAGGGTATTATAGAGACATTATATAGGTGGATAAAGCCTATACATCATCTCTAGGGACATTATGGGGTGATATAAAGGCATGAGCATTTTTACAATAAAGCCTATATGTGTCCTGAAATGATAATGATTAAAGGGGAATTAAGGGGATGCTATCAATTACACATATTTATTTTTACTAAAAATGATGATGTGACACAAAATGCCCCTTAAGGGGCACTAAGTTTAATTAGGTAGATACGTGAATCTTAATAGACCAAAGGCTTTCTACCCTAATGATGTTAAGAGGGTACGTAGTGGTGTTTCTTTTCATGCGATGAGACTTCAATCCCGCAAGTGTGAGTTATGTGTTTTTAGAAAAATAGGAATCTAAAAAGGTTGATTATAATATGTAAGTTGGTTTTTTTAGTTGGAGAGAAATGTTTATTAAAATATATCCCAAAAAAAAAAAAACAACTCAGCTAGGGCATCCTTTATGGAGGGGTTAAAACGTACAGACCAAATATCACCGAGAACAACTCTTGTGCAGTGGCGTTTTGAGTAAAAAAAAGGACATCGATGCAGCCGTATTACGAACTATGTAGTTAATATCGGCGATATAACGGTGTTTTATCGCCGATATATAGGTTATCGGACCTCTGCTATAATATCGGTGCAAAATATTTTGGTCTTTAAATTTATAAGTTTATACATATAAAGTATAAAATTAGCATTATATGCTTATAAAAAGTATATATGTGTAAATTTATACATGCTATTAAAATTACTAATATATCACTGCAAAAACCGATATCTCATGTATCGGTTCTCGTCCGAGATCCGATATTTATGTACATTAACTGCATAGATTACGAATGCCCTTTGGAGGGGATAGGCTTTATAATTAATTAATAAAACAACTAAAAGTCCCATACTTTCACCATAAAGTTTCTCTTCCTTTGTCATTTCCTAAAGTATATTTAAAATTAAATAACGAATTAAGTCAATAAACAATAGTTTAACTTTTTATTAAGTAATATATGTGTCAGAACGATGGCCATATTATTATTTCTAAAATAAAAAAACGTGGAATGCAAATTGACGTTTGAATAAATAAATCTAATATTGGGAGAATAAAATATATATAATACCTGCCAAACTTAACCTCCTGAGTTTACGGGTTCTTAGCCAATAAGAGCCTTCCACGGAAGATTGTCACTATCATTGTTACATGTTTGGAGATAAGGAAGCAGGGCCAGCAAAACCTAATGTCATGTGGGTCAACTCTAGGGTTAGATAACTAGGGTAAGTTATTGAAGGTGGTTTATTAAGACCGAGTGTAGTGGGCGTTAGCCTCACCCATCTTAGTCGTATGAGGCGTTAAATACCAGTTTGTAACGATGAGGAGGCACCAAGGGCACAAGCGCCGCTCTAGTTGCGGAAGTGAAGTGTAAAAAGGAGATGTGGTCACTTGTAACCACAACACAGTTAAATTAAGAGTGATTTAGATAAAGTTACATTGTCTATGTAACAATGATGTAACACTTTAACATGCTATTTTAACACCAACCATTACACATAGCGTTAGAGACAGATATAAAAAAGGAGGATCAGGACAAGGAGCTAGACAGGCTGAAACACCGTCTCACATGAAGTTGTACCTACCCAAAAAAATAAATAAATAAATTCCTACGGCACTTGCTTTTTGAAGTCCATCTACTCTTTTCTTACAACTAATTTTAGTTGGGAGGCAACTTTATAGAATAGTAGTCAAGTTTCAAAAGTGTTTCAATTAAATCACTCAACTTTAAAAAGTGTTCAATTAAGTCACTCAACTTTCATATTTTATTAAATTAAAGGTTTTAACATGTTTTTCGGTCTTTTTCTTTTTTGTTTCACATAGGAAATCTTTTTATCTTTTTGAAGTTGACACTAAGTCACGTGGATTTTATTTTTTATTTTTAAATTTTAATATAATTAACATTTTTAAAAAATTTTTAAATTTAACAACATATATTACAAATTCCGACCCCTACATCTTATCCTTCATTTCTTTCTTGACGCACAAAAAATCGGTGAGACTCGATTTGAAGATTTAATGACCTGATTTTGTGAAAATATGCATGAGTGACTTAATTGGAACACTTTTGAAAATTGATTAATATTCTATGAGATATTCCCTTTTAGTTATTGTAACTATTAAAAAACATTTAGGAATGTAATGGATGAGAAGTATCTAGGTGATAAATGACTTAGTCATGAGGCGGGGACGAACGAGCGTTAATGTGAAAGTGAGAGCTAAGGATGGAAAATACTCACTCCCCTCCAATCTTAGAAATAAAATTTTAAGAGTATTAAAATATAACTAACTAGTTTGAAGCTCGTGCATTACACGGGTAATTGATGAAATTTTAAACTTTAACCAATAAATGAAATATAGTCAATAAAATGATCATATATTGTTAATACAATTACAATTTACATTAAAATTACAGAAATTACATAGCTAATATTACACAAATATGTTACAAATAAGTAAAAACTTTCTTTTACAATACATTTGTGATTGTTTTAGTCAGTATACATTGTTTATCAAAAATCAAAATCTTTAGTCCATGTCCGCTTGTAACTCTTGATATAGCTCTGCTTATAACTCTTGATATGGCCACGTATAGTTGTCCGTGTCACAAATAAGGTTCTTCAAGTGCATACCAACTCTAGATAAATGATAATATATCATTGCAACTAATAAAAAAATATCCATACATATAAAATATCATACATTTTAATCAATTAATATGATGTCATTTGAGATAATCTGCTCATGTTCATCCAAAGAAACATTAGTATCTCAAAAACCATTGAACTTTGATGATATAATCACCCTTATAATCTTTAGCATTTGAAATTGATTGATCATGATAAAGTTGTTGTCAACATTCTGTGTACGCAAAATTTTAATTTATTTTATATTTTACAATTAGTAATTGTATAATCAAGCAAGATATAAAACCGAAAATTAAAATATAAAAAAATAATTTGTTTCATTACATATGAATGAAAAATGGCAAAGACATAATAACCTTAAAGCCATGTTCGAATAGCAGTGATTATTCTGAGTTAACAGAATATTAGAAGATTTAAAGTTGCATAACGTGAGGTAGTGATTCTTATTTATAACAGTTGAATTATTGGATAAGGAATTCTTAAACTTTGAATACTAATCCCATGTTATTAGTTAATATTATGAGAAGCTCTTGGAATATTTAATTAATCGATATATATATATTTTAACAACTTATAGAAAAAAAAAGGAAGCAAAGATTTCAGATTTGTTAAAAGCATAGTAATTGACTTTTAACTGGATTAACTATTTTCTAAAAATTAATGTGAAAATGGAGTATCCTTGAAATGTAATGAGAA
This sequence comes from Bidens hawaiensis, assembly GCF_021521415.1. Taxonomy (NCBI): domain Eukaryota; kingdom Viridiplantae; phylum Streptophyta; class Magnoliopsida; order Asterales; family Asteraceae; genus Bidens; species Bidens hawaiensis. The sequence continues at coordinate 64,534 of NW_027497400.1, read as the reverse complement.
GCAAGATTAAATTACAAATAATAAACATAAAAATGAATATTTCTATTAAGTTACATTATAATTAATGTGTGAATCTTAATGAATATTTATAACATATTTTAATAAATAAATATTATAACTATAGTGTTTAAAAAATAATCTATGTATAACTTTATTAGTTTGAATATAAACCAAAATAAACGCTTTAATTATGTACTAACTAACAGGTAATACTAACATAACCCCAATTCGTTGTATTTGCATATAAAAATAAAATTAAGAAGTTAATATAATATTGAAGTTATGTAAGTAACTGATGAAAACGATATTCTAGGTTTCATTATCCTAAATGATTTTTGGAAATCGAAAACAGTGGAATTATATTGAAACAAATTTGTTGGTTTAAAATTTTGAATGCTTTTAATTAAGTAATTTGTCTTATAAGGCATATTAAATTAATATCTTACAATCATAAAATGAATTCTCAATTCTGGCTATACATTAAACCGACATGTGTTAAACCGTCTCATAAAGGTCGGTCAACTATATCATCCTTATATATATGTAGAAAATTAGTTTCTGTTAGAATAACATACGGCCTTCGAAGTTCACGCATAGAAACAACCAAATAGGTAAGCTTTCTATAGTTTTAAGTTATTTATAAATTTAGTATTTATAATATTTTATTAGGAGTAAGGTTTAGGGTTATAGCCAGGGTAGGTGTTGAGTGACTCCACTCTGGTATAGGCATGGACCGATCACCCATGCTTAAACTAGATAGAGTTACTCAAAGCCAACCATGGCAATGACTAGCTTGTGCCTCACTCTTTATACGACGAGTGTTTAAAATTGTTCTGTTTCTAATCAGGGAATAAAGTTCGAGTTGACTATAGTAAACATCCATAAAGACTAAGGTGAGTTTTACGAATGTTTTCCAAACGCGAGCATGCTTGTCCAACTGTAATTGTTATAAACATGTCAACTCATGACTGGATGTACGCATGTGATATATCATGGATAACTCCCAGGCATGCATACACATGTATATATACGTGCCGCTATGGCGGGACTGATTGGCGAACCCACTGGTACAGTGTGGTTGAATCTGATTGTATGTGGGGCTGAACACCAAATATCCCGTAGAGATCTGTGGTGTAGGGAAACATTATAAATATTGCATGGGCGGGTACAAGTCATCAATGCGTTAATATGCTTTTGGTAAATTGTTATATGCGTGAGTTCACCAGCATAAGCTGGCGTGTATTTTAAGCGTGTGTCACTGGTAATGAAGCTTGAGGGCTAGTTACCATAAACTACGAACCTATGTTGCCAGAAGAACCGTTGGACCCCAAATCCGTAATGTTTGGGGAAGTTTTTTATCTCAAACTAGGAATAGTTTGATTAAGTTTGTACTTTCAAGTTCCAACCTTACAATTTATGTAAATAAAATAAGCATGTTACACTTTAAGTTGGTATCAATTGTGTACTTTTCATCCTTATCTGGGTGAGGTGTCACAGTTGGTATCAGAGCCACAGGTTTTAGTGAATTAGGTATTTAGTAAGAATGCCTAGGCTTCAACCTTTTAGATTAGATTGTAAGTCTTTGACAGATAAGGATGTAGGAGCTTGTAAGAGGTATGATTTTATCAAAAGGTATACCCCTACCGACTATGAAGAACAAATTATTGACGGGGATGAATATGAACGATATTTTAGTTTTCATTCCGCCCCTACTGCCTGTAACAATACTTTTTCCATATGAGGCTATAAAAAAAAACTATAGTCCTTAATCAGTTTGTGTGTTTCATGACTACATGTATAAATGTGTAAAAGTGTTGTGTTATGTGTACAATAAAGATGCAGCTACTCATTCTAAATAAATAAAATTGAAGTAGTGTTTTCCTTTGATTAGACAATGTCGGCTGGACAATCTAACCACTCACAACAATCCAATGCACCGGATAACTCAACTCGACGTACCTAGTCTGCTCCCTTATATGATAGTGTAATTGACCGAATTGCAATCCATGTCGCACAAATACTCACTGCAGCACAAGAAAATGAACAACAGGGAACTGAGATTCCTGTACCACTTGAAGGAAGCTCTACGTCACATAGTGTAGCACAAACGCCGAGAAATGGAAAATCAAAGAAAGAAAACTCTATTTCGCCTAAACCTAAAGATACAGAAGTATCTAAAGAATGCAACTACAAGACATTCATGTCTTGTAATCCCCCACCTTTCGATGGAAAGAAACATGTAGTGGAAGCACACGAGTGGTTAAGAGAAGTGGAAGGGATTCTAGACATCAGTGACTGTCTAGAAAAGAATAAAGTTCGTTTTGCAGTGCATCTGTTTAAGTCAGAAGCGTTGTTTTGGTGGAGAATTCAGAAAGAAACCAAGGGCGATAACTTAGCACGTCGTCTATCTTGGAAAGAATTCTCTGAATTATTTACTCAATATTTTTGTCCTCCGAGTGAGAAGGATAGAATTGAAAAGGAATGTCTACACCTAGAATTAGGCACCAAGACATACAGGGAGTAAGTCACAAAATTCAATAAGTTATCTCGACTCGTGCCATACTTGGTCACAACAGAAGAAAATCAAATCAGACGATTCTTGTGGGGATTGCCAAAAGAATATCGTACCCTCATTAAAGCAACCAAACCAATAACATATTCTGAGGCAATTGAGGCCGGAGCCACTATTGATACTGAGACACAACAATCTAAACCCCAAGATTTTTTTTCAAAAATAAAATGGGACTATAGTCAAGAGACACGACAGGCAAACTCTAGACCTCCTTTTAAGAAACAACGAGGACCCATACCTAAGTGTCAAATATGTGGAAAGGAACATACAGGTATATGCCGACAACTGGTATGTAGAACTGTAAGAAACCCGGACACCTAGTTCAAGAATGTAAGGAACCTCGTAAGTGTTTTGAATGTGGGGAATCAGGTCACTATATAAATAATTGTCCTAAGAAGAAGAGAGCTAAAGAACCAAATAAAGCTAGAGGACGAACCTTTGTGTTAACTGCAGAAGAAGCTAGTAGAAACTTCGACGTTATTACTGGTACGTTTCTTATCAACAACTCAATGCCAAAATCTTGTTTAACACTGGTGCCAATAAAAGTTTTGTGTCTGAACCTTTTAAGATATTAATTAATCAAACCTCCACTAAGTTAGACAAACTATTCATAGTTGAACTAGCAGATGGACGTGAAGAAGAAATTAAAGATGTGATTAAAGACTGTACCATCCAAATTAGTAATGTTTCTATACCCTTAGAGTTGTTACCATTGAAACTTGGGGAATTTGATGTTGTAATAGGCATGGATTGGTTGTCTAATCACCAGGCACGTATGTGATAAGAAACAAATTCTGATTACGAACCCGAAGGGAAGATTGTTAAAAATATATGAGGAGAAACCTAGTAAACTAGTAAGTTTTGTCACTATGATGAAAGCTACAAAGTGTGTATAAAAAGGGCAATTAGCTTATCTAGTGTGCGCAATAGAAACCAAGGAAGGAAAGGAACTAGAAGATGTGCCTCTAGTATCTGAATTCCCTGAGGTTTTCCCTAGAAATCTTCCCAGATTACCACCTGACCGTCAGATTGAGTTTAGAATCGACTTAATCCCTGGAGCGACCCCGATTGCTAAAGCACTATACCGTCTCACTCCGACCGAAATAAAGGAGTTGAAGGATCAACTCCAAGATTTATTGGAAAAAGGATTTATATGTCCAAGCACGTCACCGTGGGGAGCACCCATCCTCTTTGTTAAAAAGAAAGACGGCTCAATGAGAATGTGCATCGACTATAGGGATCTGAATAAGATCACTATAAAGAACCGGTATCCATTACCACGAATTGATGAACTCTTTGATCAACTACAAGGTGCAAGTTACTTCTCAAAGACTGATCTAAGATCTGGGTATCACCAATTAAAGGTACGAGAGGAGGACGTACCTAAGACTGCCTTTAGGACAAGGTATGGTCATTATGAATTCCTAGTGATGCCATTTGGTCTCACTAATACGCCAGCCGCATTCATGGACTTGATGAACCAAGTCTGTAAGCCATATTTGGACCAATTTGTAATCGTTTTCATAGATGATATACTTATCTATTCTAAAATTAAAGAGGCACATGAAGGACATCTCCGTGCCATTCTTAAGTTGCTAAAAGAAGAGCAACTTTATGCTAAATACAGCATATGCGAGTTCTGGACTAGGGAAATTCAATTCTTGGGGCACATTGTAAACGAAAAAGGGATACAATTAGACCCTTCCAAAATTGAAGTAATTAAGAATTGGGAGACATCCAAGAATCCTACGGAGATACAACGTTTCTTGGGATTAGCAGGGCATTACCGAAAATTTATTCAGAACTTTTCAAAAATAGCTATGCAGCTAACCACGCTAACACATAAGAAGACTTCGTTTGTCTGGGGATATAAACAAGAAGAAGCCTTCAACCTTCTAAAGACAAAATTGTCCAGTGCTCCAGTACTTGCACTACCCGAGGGCACCGAAGACTTTGCTGTCTATTGTGATGCCTCACGCTACAGGCTGGGGTGTGTGTTGATGCAGAGAGGCAAGGTCATAGCCTACGCATCACGACAATTAAAGGCTCACGAGAAAAATTACACCACCCACGATCTAGAACTCGGAGCTGTAGTGTTCGCTCTTAAGATATAGAGACATTACCTATATGGAACTAAGTGTGTAATTTACATGGACCACCAAACCCTTAAATACATTTTTGAACAAAAGATGTTAAATATGAGACAATGACGATGGATGGAATTACTAAATGATTATGACTATGAAATAAGGTACCATCCTGGAAAAGCCAATATGGTGGCTGATGCCATTAGCCGAAAGGATATAGTCAAACCTATAAGAATACGCGCTTCTAGAATTGAAGTAAAAATAAATTTGATGGAACAAATTAAAGACGCTCAAGCACAAGCCTTGACCCCTGAACAGATTAACAAAGAAAGGATGGTAGGAAAACAGGAACTTCTTACCAAGGGAAAAGATTGTATTTTAAGACTTCACAATAGGATTTGGATTCCTACTCTGAAAGAACTAAGAAATAACATTTTGGAAGAAGCGCATCAATCCAAATACACCATGCATCTTGGTAGCACCAAGATGTATAGGAACATTCTAGATGAATATTGGTGGCCGAGTATGAAACAATCCATCAATGAATATGTGGACAAATGCATGACGTGTTCACATGTCAAAACCGAACATCAAAAGCCAACGGGCTACTTAATTTAGCCTGAAATCCCTAACTGGAAATGGGATATGATCACGATGGATTTCATAACCAAACTTCAATGAACTAAGAATGGGCATGATACTATTTGGGTCATAGTAGATCATTTAACTAAGTCAGCCCATTTCTTACCAATACGAGAACATTATAAGATGGAAAAATTGGCAAGAATTTCTGTTAAGGAAATCGTAAGTCTTCATAGGATACCTATCTCTATCATTTCGGATCGTGATAGCAGATTTACATCTAGATTCTGGTAGAGTGTCTAGAAGAAGCTGGGAACTAAGGTAAATTTAAGTACTGCTTATCACCTGTAGACTTATGGCCTAAGTGAGAGGATCATACAAACACTAGAGGACATGCTTAGGGCATGTGTTATAGACTTTAGTGGCAGCTGGAATGAACGTTTACCCTTGATAGAATTTGCTTATAACAACAGTTAACATTCAAGTATCAAGGTTGCTCCTTTTGAAGCAGTATATGGAAGAAAATGTCGATCACCGGTGTGTTGGTCAGAGATTGGTAGAAACCCTTTAACTGGTCCCGAGATTATTGAAGAAACTACAAATAAGATCATACAAATTCGAGAATGAATGAAGACTGCTAGAGACAGACATAAGAGTTACGCTGACAAAAGAAGAAGACCCTTAGAATTTCAAGTTGGCGATAAGGTATTACTTAAGGTCTCGCCTTAGAGAGACGTCATTCGTTTCGGGAAGAAAGGAAAATTGAGTCCACGGTATATTGGACCATTCGAAATAATCGAAAGGATCGGCTCAGTTGCCTATAAGTTAAAACTGCCAGAATAATTACAAGGAATTCATGACACGTTCCACTTGTCCAATCTAAGAAAATGTCTGGCCGATGAATCACTACAAATGTCGTGGCAAGAGGTTCAGATCAATAATAAATTGAACTTTACATAACATCCCATTCAAATCACATATCGCCGAATAAATAAATTAAGGAATCGGGAGTTTCCTCTAGTACGAGTTAAATGGGATGCAAGAAGAGGACTTGAAGAAACATGGGAAAATGAAGATGAGATGAAACATAAATACCCATATCTATTCACCTAAATTTCGCGGACGAAATTTTTATAAGGTGGGGATAGTTGTAACACCCTATTTTGTGATCAATACTAAATTATATAAAACTCGTATTTTAAATATTGTTAGATGAGTAAAGAAAGAATACAATATGTATTAGAAATATGAGGCATCTATGTAAGCGTTAAGACGACCAAAATCGTTTAAGTATATATAATAAAGTATATTATATTAAATTATGACCCTATTCTGTTTTTATTGAAACTTAAGTCGAAATGTAGAGAAAAATTAGCTTGTCTCAACGGCATATTTATAATTTTATAAAACGCTATGTTTTAACAATTATTGGAGAAAGACAAGATTTGAGCTAAATTAATTAAAATAATATACTTTTAACGTAATACAATAATAACAACACATAACTATGTCTAGAGGTAGGCAAATAAATCGGTTAACCGAACCGACCCGAAAAATGAACCTGAACCGAAACCGAACCGGTTTTCAAACCGATTATGTAGAAACCGGTTTTGAACCGATTGAAACCATAGGTTTGGAACCGGTTTGTAATTTTCTCCACCAAAACCAGTTCCAAACCGGTTAATTGGACTGAAACCGGGCAAAACGGGGCCAAAACCGGGCAAAACCCGAAGCGAAACCGATCAAAACCCGAACCGAAACCGATCGTACCATGATCGAAACTTAGGTCGAAACGTAGAGAAAAATTAGCTCATCTCAACGACATATTTATAATTTTATAAAACGCTATGTTTTAACAATTATTGGAGAAAGACAAGATTTGAACTAAATTAATTAAAATGATATACTTTTAACGTAATACAATAATAAAAACACATAACTATGTGTAGAGGTAGGCAAATAAATCGGTTAACCGAACCGACCCGAAAAATAAACCGAAACCAAACCGATTTTGAAACCGATTATGTAGAAACCGGTTTGGAACCGATTGAAACCATAGGTTCGGAACCGGTTTGTAATTTTCTCCACCAAAACCGGTTCCAAACCGGTTAATTGAATTTAACCAGGCAAAACCGGGCCAAAACCGGGCAAAACCCGAAGCGAAACCGATCAAAACCCGAACCGAAACCGATCGTACCACGGTAAGAAACCGGTTTCAACCCGAACCGAAACCAATCATTAACCGGTTTTGACGTTTGTTGACCAAACCGAGTCGGTTTTAACCCAAAACGGTTTTGAGTTTTAAACCGGTTTGTGCACCTCTAACCAAGTGCACGTGTGTGCGTGTAAGAAAATAAATTAAATAATACAAAAAATTTAATCTTACAATCTTTAAAATGAATTCTCAATTCTGGCTGTACATTAAACCGGCATGCATTACAAGCCGACTCATAAAGGTCGGTCCACTATATCATCCTTATATATATGTAGAAAAATAGTTTTTGTTAGAATCACATACGGCCTTCGAACTTCACTCATAGAAACAACCAAATAGGTAAGCTTTCTATAGTTTTAAGTTATTTATAAATTTAGTATTTATAATATTTTATTAGGAGTAATGTTTAGGGTTATAGCCAGAGTAGGTTTTGAGTGACTCCACTCTAGTATAGGCATGGACCAATCACCCATGCTTAAACTAGATAGAGTTACTCAAAGCCAACCATGGCAATGACTAGCTTCTGCCTCACTCCTTATGTGACAAGTGTTTAAAATTGTTCTGTTTCTAATCAGGGAATAAAGTTCGAGTTGAATATAGTAAACATCCATAAAGACTAAGGTGAGTTTTACGAATGCTTTCCAAACGTGAGCATGCTTGTCCAACTGTAATTGTTATAAACATGTCAACTCATGACTGGATGTACGCATGTGATATATCATGGATAACTCCCAGGCATGCATACACATGTATATATACGTGCCGCTATGGCGGGACAGATTGGCGAACCCACTGGCACGGTGTGGTTGAATCTGATTGTATGTGGGGCTAAACACCAATGATCCCGTAGAGATCTGTGGTGTAGGGAAACATTATAAATATTGCATGGGCGTGTACAAGTCATGAATTTGTTAATATGCTTTTGATAAACTGTTGATATGCGTGAGCTCACCAGCATAAGCTGACGTGTATTTTAAGCCTGTATCACAGGTAATGAAGCTTGAGGGCTAGTTACCATAAACTACGAACCTCTGTTGCCAGAAGAACCGTTGGACTCCAAATCGGTAGTGTTTGAGGAAGTTTTGTATCTCAAACTAGGAATAGTTTGATTAAGTCTGTACTTTCAAGTTCCAACCTTACAGTTTATGTAAATAAAATAAGCATGTTACACTTTAAGTTGGTATTAATTGGGTACTTTTCATCCTTATCTGGGTGAGGTGTCACAATATAGTAAATCGTTATACATATGAATTATATTTATAATAAGGAAAATTGGATTCTAATAATCCAAACTATTGAATATTGGCAAAAAATAATCCTAACTAGCAATGTGGGTAGTAATAATCTCAACTTTCAGTTTCCTTACCAATAACAACCTTAATCTAACAGGACATTAACTTCGTTAATTTTTTATGACACGACGTGTTATTAGTCAATTATTTGACTATTTAATAAATAAATTATAATAAAATATCCACTTCATCTTCTTCAACCTACAACCTCATCAAACCCTAACTCCGTCACCTGGCAGCCACCTCCTACCACCAGAAACCACCAACACCACCGCCGGAAACCACCATCACCGCTGCCGAAAACTACCAAGTTAAGATGTCTCCCTCTCTATTCAACCCAGAAGCCAGTGCCACCGCCGCACCATCTTCGGCCGACACTCCTCTTGTCATCCACCATCTCCGGCCGCCAACTTTCCCACACAACCTGCAACCATCTAGGGCTTTCAAAACACAAACCGCCACTGTTTTTCATCACCATTGGAGCAATGTTTTCAGATCTAAGGTTTTCATAGCACAAATCAAAAATTGCTGGACCTGAACCGTCACCGCTGAAAATGGTGGTTTGGGGCGGTTGGTGTTGGGGAGCAATTTTTGTGTGATTTGGTGGTCGGAATTCATAGTGGTGAGCCGGAATGACGAACGAATATGGTGGTGGCTGCCGCTAATAAGCATAAAAGTGTGGCCGTGCCAACCGATGGTGGAGGCTCATGGAAACTTCACGTGCCCGGCCTTTTCCGTTCAGAACCTTTATGTCGGATTTAATTTTTTTTTTTGTGTAGTTCATAGTGAGAGATGAATGGCCGGAGTAGTTTTTAATAGTTTGAATTATAATAGTGTGGTTATTCTCATTTCTTATGTGCCTATGTGTGCGGTGGTTTCCGGCGGTGGTGATGACGGTTTCTGGCGGTAGGGAGGTGACTGTCATGGGCTTAGAGTTTGATGAGGTTGTAGATTGAAGAAGATGAAGTGGATACTTTGTTAAATTTATTTATTAAATAGTCAAATAATTGACTAATAACATGCCATGTCATAAAAAATTAACGGAGTTAATGTTCTGTTAGATTACGGTTGTTATTAGTAACAAAACTGAAAGTTGGGATTATTCTTGGCCAATACTCAATAGTTTGGATTATTAGAATCCAATTTTCCTTAGAATAATCAACTTTAATGATTTAATGCTAAACACCAAGATATATATAATAGGCATTCTTCATGTTTGCAATATTTATACAAAATGTTTGAAAAAAATTAAGAAAATACACATTCTTCTGAGTTCAAATGCATATGAGAAAATTTTAAATCCAAATATGAAACCAATTTTATATTAAAAAAATTATGCATTGCTGCTCAAATCCCTGTTTAAAAACAATTTGTAATTTACCATACAAATCCAAATTTTTCGACAATGATGCACCTTTATTTTCTTTAATTTGCAATTACCCGTGACGTCAAAATTTTATTCTAACAGGTATGCAACTTCAATTTTGATATTTCCTTGATTCTATAATATATGATTGTTTATTGGATTACATCGAAACAGAAGGCAAGCGGGCAACAAGCTGCGCTGCTACCCCTTTTTGAATCGCAAAACCCAATCTTTTAAAAACTATATTTGCTGATCTTGGAGTCATAACATTACTATGCATGACCCACTGAACACGGGTAAGTAGCTCCACAGCTTCAGATGCGAGGAAACCAAAAGTGTCAAAAGCAAAAGGAATAAATACATGTAGGTTGTTAAGACACGCCTTTTCATGTTTTGCCACCTTACCTGAAGCAGCTTTTAATGCGGCTTGACCGACCGCGAAACCACTACTCCCTAAGCCCACCAAAGGAGAAACCCCTGTTAAATCCACACACACGTGTTTCCCTCCTATCCATCCAAACACCAAAATGTCAGCCGGTCGAAGAGATGATCTTCCCTCCGACGGGTCAGTCAAGAAATTCACAGGTGCTTCTTTCTTAACAGAAATTCCAGCTTGCCTGAATATATCAAAGAGCACATCCCTAACCAGATCGTGTCGGTACTTGAACCCCGGGAGCTCTTTACAGTGCACTGCGTGCTCCCCATATGAGTCTAAACACGCTTTGCGAGAAACAGGACATATCTCATCAACCGGAAATAGAGGAATCATAAGGTGATACTTAAGGATACTACGATACTCCACTGGAGACATATGCTGGCCTAACCCATTTATAGGGATAGCAAGAAGAAAATCTTGAGCATGTGGTGCTTGTAGACACTCAAAAATGGCTTTTTGTCTGCTTGTCATGTTAAAGTGTGACTCCATGTCATGAACAATTTTACTAAAAAGAGTGTTCGCCAATGCATGCTGGGCTTTAGAGGGGGCGGTCTCTTTGTTAAAGAAACTGCTAAAATCGAAGCTCGGAATCATATCACGAAGACAAGCCAGAGCACAAGAATAATCAGAATCCATCCCACATATACCACTGTCTCGCAAAATGTGATCCTGAAGCACCCACGATTAGGCTCTCGAGGCCACAAACGCATAAGAGGAAGCCTCTACTGCCGAAAACAACCCAAAACCCCCATTCTTAATGGGTAAGGAAGCAAGTCGCCATTGGAGGTCTCCAAAGAAAGGACCTCCACAAACTACAATGTCCTTGATCGCCTCACGCAATCCCTTGTCAAAAAACACCGCTGCCTCCATCATGTGTACAGGTTGGCATGTTCTCAAAGCGAAGAAAAGTTTAGCAATACCCATACATGATCGAAGCAAAAGTAACTCACTCTGCGGGTCACCAAGTTTTGGGAGAAGACACATCAAATCAACAGCATTAGTAGCTCTCTTCTTTGCTAAACCCTTAATAAACCCGATGTCTTTACTAACAGCTCCCCCAAGAAGCTTCACCCCTAATAATGGTCTCCCGATGTCTTTCCTTATTTTCTTATTTCACCATTAATGTTAATAATCAGTTAGGATTTACATTTAGTAAAAGTAAACTTAAATTCATATATTGAAATTGCTTAAAAGATAAGGACCATATATTGAAATGAGTTGAAAAAAATGTACGGAGAGCTATGAGATTGACAAGTGACATAAATGATAGTCTTTTATTAGAGTAGATAGATTCCCGCATAAACGAAAGCTTAATTATAATTTCTATTTAGGAGTGTAACATATAAAAGCTGTTTTTTTTTTGGGTTCATTATTTTTAAACATCATTAGGTGAAAAAAGTCTTTATTAACGAGATTTGACTGTAAAAGCTAGCTTCCAAATTTATAAATAGAGCATAAAACCATTCAAAGGGCTTGTAGCATTGTGCTATCAAAGTATGCATATTGTGATGTTCATCAATCATCATCATGAATTAACAGATCGAGTCTCATTGTGGACATGGTGTAGATTTAATAATAGATAGTAGGTGTTAGTTTGTTATTCGTGTTGATCAACGAATAATGAAATCTTAGTATTGACTTTTACAATTTCTATTTTGGTTTTTAAAGGACATAAATAAAATTTAATATCTCAACAAACTTAAAATACGGTTTTTTAACTACTAATTATGTTGTCTTTCAAAAAATTTTGAAACACCTAAGTAACAAACGTACGTGATGCTCTTAAGGGATCAATTTTAGCAATTGACCCGCGTAGATCAAGTTTATTGCCTCAACCTTTTTTTTAATCTCGTTCATTAATAACCTTCCAACTGAGAGGATAATACTCTAAAGTCTAATCCTCTCTTGAACTAGCTTGACGCCTTTATATCAATTATATCCTTTAAGCCCATTTGAACCGGTGCACAACTTCAACTTATCCAATGTCACGATCTTTGTAAGCATGTTTGTTGGCTTCCTTAGAAACTAAAGTTTTATTTGTTTCTAGTGATCGATGTCATATCTCCATTCGTACTCCACTCTCATTGTAGCGTATTTTTTTACATTGACAGCTTTTGAGTAACATTGGGCTCTCCAATTAATCTACGACCACTAATCTCTACTGGTTCTCCTAACCCATTGAACTCTACTAGCTAGATCTCTAAAGCTACTCAAAAAACCTGTTCCATTATAAACTATTGTAAACAATCTAACAAACAAAATAAACAAGAGTTGTGTTTGTGACTTATTTTTTATTAACCTACCCCGTTACTTTCCTTCCGGCCCCATGTCCAAAATTTATTGTTTGATTCTTAGCTGCTATTTGTCTGAATTGTGTCATGTTGGTTTCTTTAGCCGTATCTTACCACATTTGGCTTTAGGCTCTCAACATTGAAACTATTATACAATATCCCACCCAAAGCAGTTTGATGGATTGTAAGCTGCATTGACACTATCATGTAAGAATAAATATATATATATATATATATATATATATATATATATATATATATATATATAGGGTAAGGTTAAAATAAAAATCCACTTGAGTTGTGAAAACTCTATAAACCTATTCTCAACCACATGTTTTTAATTAAAGTTTAAATCTTGTGATCCACAATTAAAATGAATAAAAAATGTAAATATAAATATAACATTTTCTCTCTTCTGAAAATATATATAAAAATTAGTAAAAAAATGTTAAAAAATAGCAAAACAAATTTTTTTTTTAGTTTTTGATTTTTTGTATTAAATGTTACAATATATATTACGTGTGTAAAAAAAAGATGATGATACATAGGGTTTTCACGTGTTTTCACAACTCAAGTGGGTTTTCATCTATACTTCTCCTATATATATATATATATGTAGATATATATATTACCATCATTATCATTTATATAATAATATATCAAAATAATTAAATTATATCTTATTATTATATTAGCTAGGTAATTGTTGATGGGTCATATTACCATTTCGAGATAAGTTTTACATCGATCGACTTGTATCATTCTTCCGATCAAAAGCCCTAAAACATCGGTTTGAAACTAGGGAAAAAACATAACGACGTTAAGTATTTTTTAATAAAGGACCAGTGAGACAAAAATAGTTAAAAGGTGGGACCATTGCTAGTGAATTTTAAAGATGAGATTATTATCGGCCAATACACAAAAGGTGGGATTATTTATTTCCAATTTTCCTAAAGTTTATTATAGTCAGTTTCTAGGTTTTTTTATCAATGATTGTTTCAGGTTTTTTTGTAGGACTTAAATTTAATTGTTACAGGTCAAAAGTTGTTAAATAGATTGTGTTGTACAAGTTAACTACATTTAGCTTAAAATTTGTTTCGGGTCAAAAATGGATAATATGAGCATTTATAAAAGTATAAGAATGCAGGTAGATTTATCATCAAATTTGTTACGGGTTCAAAGTTTTAACTTGAAAATATCAAAAAAATGAAAGATAAAATTTTAACCTTTATTTAGGTTTCGAATTTATTTTCAGTGACATTTTTGGAAATAATAAAAAGACTGGGGATTTGGCTAATGGATTATTTTTCTCACAACTATTAAAATTTAAAAAAATACAGCGAACACTTTCGACCACTTTTATCAAATTTGAAAATTTGTATCAGCATTGACTTTTACTTTAATGGTGATTAAAATGTAGTGTGTGAAACATGTCATACAAAATTATGCTCAAGTGAAGCAAAACATTCACAAAATTGAACAGGTTAACATGTTAACTTTATGTGTTGTCATTATCGCAAAAGTCGAGAAACCCCTCAAAATTATAAAAATTATTTTCATGGTGTGGCTTAAAACTATTATTGTATAAAAAGTCTTTTTTTCTTAAATTGGTTCATAACCAAAATTCTTTCAATTATATATATATATATATATATAAAAGGGTTAAAATAAAAATAAATAGTTTTATAGGAAGAGTAGGAATGACATAAAATTTAGAGTTAGGAAACTATGTGAGTCTATTTAGGGAACTATGTAGGCTAAATCCTAGATTCTAGGAAACTATTTAGTATTTTTGAAACTACTAATCTTAACCACTAGATTTTAGATCCAAAGGCCTAGATTTATTCTTACTCTTCCTAGAAAACTATCTCTTTTTACTATAGCACACCCCTTATATATATATATATATATATGTATATATATATATATATATATAAACGAAACCCCTAAAATCTTATGTGTCACGATATGGTCTCTCCCCGTTTTTATGGAAGCCACCAGATTGCTTGATTTTTAAATTGAGGCCTCTCATTGATTTAACCCAAATTCATGGGTATGGGTCTTACCAAAACCAGATAGCTCTTAAACGGGTTATAACATCTCATTAAATTAAAAATTAATCTTACCAATTATTTGATATGAAAATCTTATAAAATAGAGATATACTAAAATTTAATAAACATTTGATATGAACTCCTATAAATTAGGAATATACTAAAAATTAATATCCTATTTTATTTAAAAAAAAAGATAGTATTTATAATTAAAAAACAATTTTATAATAAAGAAAATAAACGGGTAATTGTATCACCAAACACAAATAGATTTTAAACCGATTATAACATATCATTTATTTGTGAAACCATTTTATCATCAAACCTCAAGTTTATTAATTATTAACTTTCTTACAATAAATAAAATTAAAATCCAAATATACATATATAAATATTAAAAAATATAATATACATATATATATATATATGTGTGTGTGTGTGTGTGTGTATGATACTGAGAATCAAATTTCCAATATATAGATCGTTCTCAGGTATGTCTTTGCACTTGAGTTATTATTATTATTTTTTATTAAGTTCATTTAAAAAAATCATTTTTTGATATAAATAAAACCAATTTATATACACACAGTATAGATATAAGCATAGAAGTAATCATTTTGGATCATCTCGTGTGTTACACGGGCTCTAAAACTAGTACACACACACACATACACACACACACATATATGTATGTATGTATATTAATTTTACAAAACATAGAAAGGCTTAAACTTGAATAAACTTTTGCCCAACGGTTATGTATTATATCTAACATATCATTCAAGTCTAAATACAAGCCGTGTTAGTTTAGCCTAACATAAGTTAAACTTATCACTTTTGTCCAAAGGTAATGTGCTGCATTTATATCAAGCAAAACTAACTCGTGCATAATTAAAATAGTTGTTTCACTTCAGCCCAAAGGTGATGTTTTGTTTTGCACATATACTTAAATAAAATTTATTCTGCCCAAAGAAGATATATTTTTTATTTAAGTAGAATTATTTTATTAAAGTAGTCTGTAACGCCCGTTAATTTCGGTTTAACGATAGAAGCTATGTAGAGTATGTATAATTCTCTGTTTGATTCGGCTTGCTTCGGGGACCTTCTCGTCATTCCTGTAAGTTTATATAATTAACTTCTCATCTAAATTTTCTGCATATTTCAAACTCCAGGGGCCAAAGTGTAACTTTTATTATATTATAACCAAAACCCTATTTCCTTCCCCCTTGCTTCCTGTCCGAACGCAGCCAAGAGCAGCAGCCCCATTTCGTTTTTTTTCCTTCTTCCAACCATAATCAAGTTGTAAAACATTAATTCAAGGTTGGTTTATCATCCCTACTAGTCTTTTACACCTTAATTTGTCATTATATCTCGCTTATTGACCGTAAATCGCTTGTTTTAGGCTTACCGGGTGGCCGTCCATTTGAGCAGTTTCGGCACTGTTGTGTTTGCGGTTTTTGCTCCATAATCTTCCTAGGTATGTCCAATATATCATACTTTAAAATCGTGCGCATTGGTGATTGTTTGATTGGTCAACTAGTGGTAGTTTGAAAGCTAGTTTACAGTTGTCTAGATTGCTAAAGTTGTTGCGTTTAACGCGAGGGTGGAAGGAACTAACAACCAATTCGGTTCGGGAAATTTCGGTTGGATATACGGGCTGTTGGAAAATTATTTTTTAAGTATTGGGGCTGAATTGGTTGTCGGTTACTCAAACGGGTCGCTACAACGCGAATTCGCGTTTATGTATAGTTGGTGCGTCGTGCTTGCGAATTACCGACCCATCCAACTCGTGTTGTGTCCTGTGGACTTGTTGGCTGTGAATTTATCAAATTGGGTCCACACGGGGCTGAGTTGGATGTTAAGTGCCTAAACAACTCTTAAACACGCATATTCGTCTCTCCTAGCACTTCCAGGGGTAATTTGGGAATTCTTTATTCCCGGGGGCTGTTGTAATTGAACTTGGTGGGGTCGAGGCTTTAGGTAACTCGAACCATGTTAGAACGCCTCGTTGGATAAACGAATCCTTTCGGTGTCGTTAGTAATTATTGTGCGTAATCCGACTGGCGTGTGAGTTGTGGGGATACTTAGGGGTTCTATAGCTCGTGGTGACTTGGTGCCTCGTGTCAGGTGAGTTCATGATGCCCTTTTGACTCTTTTCACGTTTTGGGCTAGCATACACACCTAACTGATTTCACCCGTTAAACTGTTTAAAAGATTTCTCATAGGTTTTCTTTTATTATTGAGTACCTTGGGATGACATGTATGTATGTATGTATGTCTATGATACTTTACGACCTATGATTAGTAGTATTACTTAATTTTGGTGCGAATGATGAACTTAGCCGGGCCAAACTATACGACTCGGGTTCTTAAATCCCGTGGGGGGGAGGCTAGTGTGGCATGTTCATCATTATAATTAATTCTAGTGTGCATGGTGAACTTAGCCAGGCCAAACTATACGACTCGGGTTCTTAAATCCCGTGGCGGGTTCTTAAATTCCATGGGGGGGGGGGGGAGGCTAGTGTGGGATGTTCACCATTGTGATTGGTTACTTGTGTGTGTGGTGATTTGGTCGGGCCAAACTATACGACTCGGGTTCTTAAATCCCATGGCAGGTTCTTAAAACCCGTGAGGGGGAGGCTCGTGTGGCATCATCATTATGGTAACAGGTTCTCAAAATCCCGTAGTATATACTTAGGCCGTACGCGTGTTAGACCGTGATTACATTATCTGGTTAATATATCTAGATGTGCTTATCGTTTGTGCATTTGCCTATTATTCCTATATGGTTTTACACTCATAATGTTGGAATGATTTGTTTATGTAATCTAATAAAACTTGAACTCACTAAGCTTTAGCTGACTTTGTGTGTATGTTAGTTTGAGTTTCAGGTTAAGAAGAGGATGATTTACCACTTGGATGTGCTCGAGACTACTCGGACGGTTGAAGGCATGGCTAGTCGGGGAAATTAATAATGAAAACTGTTTACTTTTAATTATTATTATTAAACGCATTTAAATTTGGTTTCGGGCATGTTTCCCGGTTTTTGGGAATTTGTTTTTGACACTTATGATTTCCGCTGATTTTATACTCTGAACTGGTTTTCAAAATAAAGTAAATTGGTTTGGGTTTTAAATTTTGTGAACTTTTGGACATGATTACCAACTATGGGATTCCCGGGATTCGGGGTCTTACATAGTCTATTAGTTTGATTCTAATAATTGACATTTATTATCACAGCTTCATAATTTTAAATGGTCCTTATCTATGCCTGCCTTAGTTTAATTTTCCCCTAGATCACTCTAAGTTTCTTCTAGTTTAGTATCTTAATATTTTCATCTAATTTTCATTAACAGCTCCGAATGGTGGATTACACCATTAACTGGAGATAACTTTGTTGCCTGGAAGGAATCTCTTATGCTTAATCTCGCCTTCCTGGATTTCGACTATGCTCTAATTGAGGATGAACCTCCAGCATTAACCGATGAAAGCACTCCTACTCAGCATTTATCATTCAAAAAATGGAAGAGATGTAACCGCATGTCTTTAATGCTTATGAAAAACAACATTAGCATGCCAATAAGAGGATCCATTCCAGACTCTGAAGATGCTAAAACCTATCAGGCTTCTGTGGAGGAGCAAATCAAAGGAATTTCTAAGGCGCATGCTAGTACTCTCATTCTAAAGCTGGTGACTACTACATATGATGGAAGGAGTGACATTCATGGGTACATTATGATGATGAACGACATGGCCATAAGCTGAAGGGATTAGACATGGAGATCAGTGAGGGTTTTCTGGTGCACTTCATCATGACTTCTCTTCCATCTATCTATGAAGCTTTCAAGATCAATTACAACATCTAGAAGGAGAAATGGACTATGAGTGAGCCGATAGCTAGAGGAAGAGCGTATGAAGATGGATAAACCTGAAGTTGCTTACCTTTCCACCAGTTCCAATAAGGGGATGAACATTCTTATAAGAAAGGAGTTTGCTAAAGTTCAGAATACTAATACAGGTGCTTCATCCACCTCTCAGAACTCCACTAGAAAGCCTTTCTGCAAGTTTTGTAAGAAGTACATTCATAAGCAGAAAGTGGCTGGCTAAGAAAGGTAATGGTCTCTTTATGATACCTAAGTCCTATAACTTTAACTGTTCCTGCTAATACATGGTGGTTTGATTCTGGTTCTATGGTTCACGTGACCAATTCTACTCAGGAATTCCTTTCAATCCGGAAGCTGGAAAGAAACCAAAGAACACTAAGACTGGTGAATGATAAAGAAATTGAAGTCAAGGCTGTCAGAACTTTACAGTTAATAATGAAAACTGGTTTATGCATTAAACTTTATGATACCTTATATATTCCTGAGATTACTGGGAATCTTGTATTAGGAGCAAAGAGAGACATGGACGGTTTTGATGTTTCTCATTGTCAAGGAAAACTTACTATTTCTTTTAATTCTCAAGTGTTTGGTTATGGCCTTTTGGATGGTGGTCTTTATATATTAGAACTAGATGATAATTTTTATAAATCTTTGTTGTCATATAATATTAATGAATCACTCACAAAGTTTAAATAGAAACGAGACTTAGAGACTTCTTCTATGTTATGGCATCAACGTTTTAGACCACATCTCACGAGACCAGTTAGCCCGACTTGTAAAATATGAAGTCTTACCACATCTCGATTTCACCGATTTTGGAACGTATACCTTAAAGGCAAAATTACATTAGCAAATAAGAATGGCGCCACCAAGAGCTTTAATTTATTAGAACTTATTCATACTGATATTAGTAGTCCTTACCCCATTGCTGGCATAACTGGAAATACTTCATTTATCAGTTTCATTGATGATTATTCCCACTATATGTCATGTATCTCATTAAGGAAAAATCTGAATCTGTTACAACTTTTAAAGATTATAAAACTGAAGTTGAAAAACAATTAGATCGTCAAATAAAAGTTGTCAGATCAGATAAAGGAGGTGAATGTTATGGAAGACATACTGATGTGGGTCAGGATCCTGGTCCATTTTTATGAGTTTTGTAAGGGCCATGGGATCGTAAAACCAATACACCATGCCAGGTACTCCTCAGCAAAATGGTGTTGCTGAATGGAGAAATCGAACCCTTATGGATATGGTACGTAGTAAGTTAGCCAACACTAATTTACCTCTATTCCTATGGACTGAAGCCTTAAAAGCATTCGTTCATACACTCAATAGAGTTCCTTCTAAGTCTGTCCCTAAAACTCCTTATGAACTTTGGACAGGAAGGAAACCGAGTCTTAATTATATGAAAGTATGGGGTTGTGTTGCTGAGGGAAAACTTTATAGCCCTTTCCTAAAGAAACTTAACCCTAAAACTGTTACCTATTTCTTTATCGGGTATCCTGAAAATTCAAAGGGTTATCGTTCCTAATTTCTTTCCCCTGTCACTCGTATTGTAGAAACGAAGCGTGCTGTGTTCCTGGAGGATTACAAGATCAGTGGGAGAAGTACTAACCCTTATGAAGTATTGCAAGAAATACAAGATGTCATGGGCGGGGGGGGGGGGGGACTCTTCAATTATTGTAACTCCGGTTATTCCTCTTGTACCTAATGCAATTTTACCTACTGAACTAACTTCTCCACACTCAGAACCCGTTATAACATAAAATGAAGGCACATCAAACACTCAAAACCAAGATAGTGCTGAACCCACTAATCAACTCAGTATGTCATATAGGTCCAGAAGACCTACTAACTTTGATGATTATGTCACCCACCTGATTGAAGCTGACGCCGGAAAGTTTAATGATCCTATCTCTTATAATGAAGCCATAAACAGTGAACAGTCTTCTAAATGGAATAAAGCAATGAATGATGAGCTTGACTCCATGAAGAAAAATGACGTTTGGGATTTGGTAGAATTTCCCAAGGGTGTCAAACCCATAGGATGTAAATGGGTGTTTAAAACAAAACTTGATCCAAATGGGAACGTTGAACGCTGTAAAACGAGATTGGTTGCAAAGGGCTACACTTAGAAGGAGGGAATTGACTATCAAGAGACCTTCTCACCTGTTTCTCGAAAAGATTCATTAAGGATCATTATAGCCCTAGTAGCTCATTTTGATTTAGAGCTGCATCACATGAACGTAAAAGCCGCTTTCTTTAACGGAAAATTAGACGAAGAGGTGTACATGAAACAACCTGAACGTTGTAAACCTAAAGGTCAAGAACATGCACTATGTAAGCTGAAGAAGTCAATATATGGGTTGAAACAAGCATCACGTCTATAGTACCTAAAGTTTGATGAAGTCATGAAGAAACAAGGTTTTGCAAGAATCAAGTGGATCAATGCACCTACCTCAAGATGAGTGGGAGTAACATTACTATACTTGTCCTTTACGTATATGATGTTTTATTGGCAAGTAATAGTTTAGACATGTTGCATGAGTCGAAGCGATTACTCTCGCATAACTTCGACATGAAGGTTCTCAGATATGCTTCTTATGTTATTGGCATCAAAATTCGTCGAAACAGACACAAAGGGATCTTAGGATTATCTCAAAGGGCCTACATTGATCGTGTCCTTACTTGTTACAAGATGCAATGTTGTAACCCAATTGTAGCTCCAGTAGTTAAAGGAGACGTTTTTGGTGCATTCCAATGTCCGAAAACAGAGGTTGAAAAGGAGCAAATGAGAATGATACCTTATGCATCAATAGTCAGAAGCCTTATGTACGCTCAAGTTTGTACTCGCTTGGATATTGCTTATATTTCTGGAATGTTAGGCCGTTATCAGACTAATCCTGGCCTTGGAACACTGGAAAGCATCTAAGAAGGTGCTTTGTTATTTGCAAAGGACGAAAGATTACAAACTAACTTATAGAAGAAGTGATAATTTAGAAGTGATAGGTTATTCTGATGATGGCATTGCTAAACGCAAAGATAACAAGAAGTCCACTTCGGGGTATATCTTTATGTTAGTAGGCAAGCCCATCTCATGGAAAAGTCATAAGAAACAGCTAACGATAACTTCTACTATGATGGCAAAATATATAGTTGTTTATAATGCAACCTTCCATGGAATGTTGCTTATAAATCTAATTTCTGGACTCAAAATAGTCAATTCGATTTCTAGACCATTAAAGCTTTATTGTGATAATTCAGCTACTGTTAGTTTCTCGAACAGTAACAGTTCAACTGGAGCAGGTTTATATCTTGATAAAAAGTAGTTGATCATGCGTGAACGAGTTGAGGAAAATAAACCTTGTATTGAGTATATTAGTACAAATAATATGCTAACGGATTTGATGACTAAAGGTCTCCACCTAACGTTTTTGAAGAGCAAGTTTCTAATATGGGATTTACTGAAGACCTTATTTAATTACATATTGTACTTATTTACATTTTATTTAATAAAAATTTCCTCAGTTTTGATTTTATATGTCTCTTAATATGTTCTACATGCGTAATGGCATATAGACAAATTAGTATATAAATCAAATATTTGAAGGCTTACTTATAAATTTTGATCATAACTACTTAGGTTTTAAATAAGGGATGCAGTATGATTAATGGGTGTCTTGAGCTGATGTTCAATTCAATGATTGTATTTCTCTACTCCAGATTAAGTTTAAAGTTAAAATAAGTGTTAAAATCTGCAGACTAATCTAACACTCATAATAAATGATTACTCCACAAAGTGGGAGAATGTAAGAATAAATATATGGATATTTATATTTATGTATGGCCATCATTATCATTTATATAATAATAGATAAAAATAATTAAATTATACCTTATTATTTTATTAGTTAGGTAATTGTTGATGGACCATATTGCCATATCTTACTAATCAAGGCTCCCCTTGGGTGTATAAAAATACATAGAAGAGATTAATTAACATCATAACAAAAACCTAACCCTCACATAATAATTTCGTGATCCCCCCCCCCCTTTCCTCTCTCTCTCTCTCTCTCCATAATTCGGTTTCATCAAGAACCCTAATCCCCATCGCTAATATACATCCTAAAGGGGAACTCAACAAAGCTGACTATCATGTCATCTGGATCATTCTCATCAGCTGTGGCTACCCTCTCTGCTGTAACAGCCTAACAGGTATGTTTTAGTTATAAGTTTATCATAGCATTCATGTTTTCTATTAGATACGTGAAGAACTGATCAACATATTATTCTCGCATTATAATCAAGTTTGTTAAAATGATATAATACATGGTTGATTGTACGTGTCTGGCTTTATATGTCAAGTCTATCAAAGTCAATAATCTTGATTAATCCTAATTGGTAATGAACCACACGCATATATTTTGGTTTTGTGGACTCATTGTAGTGTAAAAATGGAGTCACATGCCTTAATAAATTTGCTGTTAGAGCATTTTCAACACTTCTCTTAAAATAATGTGAGCGGACTTTGCAAATTATAGGATGAGGTTATGAGTGATTGTGAGTGTAAATTATTCGGTTAAGAGAAAAATGTAGTGATTTTTTGTAAATTTAAGGAGACTTTGCTTGTCCTCATTTGTTTTTTTAATATTTGTTGAATAGTTGTAAGTAGAGGAGAGAGAAAATTATAATAATTAAGGTATAAAAAGTATTATTTAATTAAACAAAAGAGAAAAATGTAATGAATTTTAACATAATTATATATACAAGAACCTGTCAAGAATGTTCTTAGCTAGATAACGATGGTTTTGTGATTTGCAAGGTGCACAAGGTACGTTTGCATGTTTTGGTACGTTTTCAAGACCTTAAATATGAAAAATGAGATTTTACTTTCTCACGTGGGATTGTGGGTTACACATGGATTTAAAATATTTTAATTTGACAGTTTTGTTCAATACTGCTCGTTGTGGAAGCAAATGGCTAAGTGTTAAAATGACGTGGCAGCAGCTTTTTAATGTTGGCTCCATTGCGTCGCATTGTCAAGACTCAAGAGGAGTGTGTTAACGAGTTCTTTAATGAATGGAAGATGAGTCCATCCACCTTTATTATGAGGATTTCTTAAAAAAGGTGTTGCTGAAAAAAATAATTATCAAGATAGTGTTCTTTAAAAATTATTTATTAATATGATGCTTGTCAAGGTTTTTATTTCTTACTTTTAATTCCATTGGCTAAAAACAAGATGGACTTGCTTTTCTTTTATTTTTATTTATAAGTAATAATTTTAATATAAATCTATAACAAATAATATTTATACAGTTATATGTTTTTTTTAATTTAATTCACCTCGTCTATTTTAATAAACCCTTAAAATAATATTTAATTCCTATTTTTCTTAAAATCATATTCATATAATTTTAAAACAGGTTTTATAAATAGTAGCTAAAATTTTAAATTAAAGAGCATGTATCTATTAAATAATTACCTTTTCAAATATGCATTGTTGTTTAGTGGCAATGATGAAGTAAAAGAAAATATGTTATACAAATTCAGAATATTTTACAACAAAAAAACTCATGCTTTGATTGACGACCCTTAAAATACACCTTTGTTTATTTTTCCCCGATTTTTCCAATATTTTTTACTTTGTTATCAAACTTAAAAAGAATATTAAAAATGCTATATATATAGATTTTTTTTTCAAAATTGGGTTTAACAAAAGTGCAGGTTTATTTAACTCTGAAATGATATGTTTTATTATAAATGTTTTAGAAATGAATCTAGTTTGAAAAAACAAACTATTTTGAAGAAAATAAACAAAGTTATTAATAACACATGTTTATTTAAGATACAATGAAAGCATATTTTCCAAATAATAAAAAAATCAGGCGATCTTATTTCTATACATTTTTTTCTTTCAAAATAGTTTTTCTATTATTAAAACTGCACATCTTGTTTTTAAAAAAATTGTTTATGTTCAGAAGTGTAAACTTTTATTTTTTTTAAAAAAATAGGTTTTTAATTACTAATAAACAAAAAGCTATAACCTTTTAAAAAGAATTGAGTTTTTATAGAAACTATTTGATCATATACACTATTTAGGTTTTATTTGAAAAGACAAGTATAGGATGAAAAAAAAAGAAATCATAATTGAATAATATATTATTTTTAGCTAATTTAAAATAAAATTATTATTTTTAAATAAGTATAAGAAAAAGACATGACATGAGTCCATCTTGGATTTAGCCAACAAAATTAAGAGTGAGAAAATAAAAACCCTTTGTCAAAAAATAAAAAAACACTATATTAATAAATAGTTTTCAATGAATACCGTATTATTAAATACTTTTTTCACTAACACTCTTTTAAGAAAAAAACATCATAACAACCAAGTTAAAGCTACTTAATATTGGATTATATTATTATTAGGTATGTGAGATACGGGCCTACCTTAGGCATCTAAGGTTTGTATTTCGTTCTCTATATATTTAGGAAGAATCTAAAAAGAATATCTAGATCTTGGTTTTTGGTTTGTAGGTTCAAAAGTCTACTAAACTCCACAATCTTCTTGATTTTGCCCTTAAAAAAAATCCATCTCTCTTAAAAGTAGTGATCCAGTAGTTTTGTAAGGGGAGCGGTGGAGGACCGTAGTTCAACAAAGGAGTGGCGATGTGATCGTAGTCAGGAGACGGATAGAGATGGTGTCATAGTGACAGAATTGTTGGATCCCTGAAACTAACAGTCAGGATAGTATGACGAGACTAGTCTTTTAACTATCATTGATAATTCCATTTAGTTAAAGCTAGGTATGTAGGAAGAATCTAAAAAAGGATTGCGTTGAGAGAATATTTGGAAACTTGCATCGAAAAACGAAGCTTTATTCGGATGAAAAACGGGAAAATGAAAGGAGAAAACTAAATAGAAGACGAAGATGGGACAAAGCGGCGATGACAGAAATGGCGGCACGCCACTCTGTCCATGATTTGAACTCAATGGTGACGACTAGGCAGGTTATTATTTTTATGAGACGTGAGTCACGTGACATAGACGGTATAGAGCCTACGTTGGCTTTGATACCATGTAATACAATAGATAATAGATTGATTATTTTTTAATATTGTATTACAATATATATATATATATAGGGGTGGTTTCTAGTGAAAACTTCTCTTAAAGAGAAAACTTAAAAACTTCTAAAAAACTATTTTTAACTTTTTTTTAAAATTTTTTTTTAAGTTTCTTTTTTTTTCCATTATTCTTATATGTTGTTATTGGTTCAAAAAAAAAACTTGTCGGTATAGTGCGCATGTGTAATAGTGTGCATTGCATATATGCAAAAGTGTTTGTATTGCATAGAATACAACACTATTGCACATATTTGATACACACTATTGTATATATGCAATATAAGACTAATACACACATCAAATACACATTAGTACGTATGTGTAATACAACATTAACGCACATGTGCACCACATCGACTTTTATTTTATTATTATTTTTTTTCCATATAATACAAAACTACTGCACATTACAATACACAAATATTGAATATATGCAATAAAACACTATTAAACTCAAAAATACATAGTAATACACATGTGTAATACAACGGTATCGCACAGTAATACGTATGTGTATTACAGCGGGGTTTTTTTATTTTTTATATTTTTTTATATTTTTCGAGTGAAATATAAGAAAATATAAGAATAATGGCTAAAACAGAATTTTGAAAATATTTTTTTATTTTTAATTAAAAATAATTCTTTAGGAGTTTTTAGGAATTTTTTAGTTTTCTCTCTAAAAATAAGTTTTCTCTTGATCCTCTCCCTATATATATACATATATACATATATATACATATATATATATATATATATATATATATATAACAGAATGCAAGCTCTAGATACCTAAGGGGGGCCCATGGCTCACACTACCTAGTAATAATACAATCCAATAGTTAACCCACAATACCTAAATTAAAGGGTGGGCTAATTAAATCCCATTTGTCTAAACGTTTATGAGTAAACTTTCCTTCCTTTGCAAATCATCTCCATGCAAATCGCATAAAGAAAAGGTAGATAGGAATAATAAAACTGAACTTTATCTTAAACTTAAAAAAAATAAAGTTTGTCTTCTTAAACTTGATATAAATTGATGTTTAAAAGAATTTAATAACAAAAACAAACGGGATTTTGATTATTTAAACTATAACTGGTCACTACTAATCTATATAAACCGTGATTAATAACCCTTCTAACTTTCACATTTTGCTAATGACAATCCCATTCTAATAGAGAAGTATCCACATTTAGTCACAACTTTTATTTATGTTGTTTCAAAACAAATTAAAACATTCTAATTGGGATTAAATTTAGCTAATTGTGGGCATGCATAGTTACTTTTCCGTTAAAGTGTGATTGCATTTGATAACGAAAGTAAAAATTAACAGTTTTATTAGCCACATTGTCAATATGGATCACTCACGACGTATCCAATTTGCCATTTATTAATAATGTAGTTCACGTTTTTCCAAAGAACTTTCAATAAGATATGACATCTCTCTTTTCTTATGCCACACTATATATTTTGCAAGCTCGGCATTTATAACTTCCTTGTTTTGTTGCTAAAGAAAAATACTTTAGATTTCATATGATATGCTAAAGGGCTTTGATTTTTTGTCTAGTGGTACAAAAAATATTAGATAGAGATACTGTCATTCAAATGATGAGGCTTCAAGTTACGTGGTCATAAACGTGTAGATTTAAGAGTGGTATGATAGAGTATGTGCCGTTTAAAAAAAAATGGTTATTTGAAATTGTGTAGGTTGGTCAACTACCCAAGCCTCTATTTCTATTTAGGCTGCTATGAGAACACTAAAACATGTTACTTTAGAGTTTTAACATAAAAGTTGATATGGATGCATTTTAACACGCCAC
This sequence comes from Bidens hawaiensis, assembly GCF_021521415.1. Classification (NCBI taxonomy): domain Eukaryota; kingdom Viridiplantae; phylum Streptophyta; class Magnoliopsida; order Asterales; family Asteraceae; genus Bidens; species Bidens hawaiensis. The sequence goes on along the minus strand of NW_027497400.1, from coordinate 36,807 downwards.
ATCTGTACTTTGGTTCCTTGAAAAAGATAAGATGAAAATCTAGTCGTTTGAAGTAATTTATAAAATAGATAAAAGTATGAGTCATGGATCTTTAATGATTGGCACTGATGTGGCATCGCTTTTACAGAGATGGTGGCGTTTTCCGGCATTAAAACCGCGCCGGAGGGGCGGTAACACGCGCTAATAGTGCGGGTGGTATCGTGCTTAATGAGCGAAGGGAAAACGGGTAGTATGAGGATGCGGAGATGGCTTCCAACGTGGATAAGTGCTATGTAATACTTTATTTTATTATACTCAAAATAAATAAATAAATTAATCGGTAAAAAAGATGCATGTTTAAGTTGTTTGATGCGAGTTGTAGTCTTGTAGATTTTGATTTTTTTTTTCTTTTTTGACAAATTGTAAAATTAGAAATTTTAATAGTGAAAGAAACCTTCATTAGCAGAGGGGCTATTTGGTTTTATTTCAAAGTTTTCTCCATGCACTTTTAACAAAGAATAATAAGTTAAGAAAGAGAAACAAAATAGAAATTTTAAGGAGGGTGGTACGGCTTTTGAAGGAGAGTAAAGAAATGAGAAACAAAATAGAAACGTCTTTTTCAATAGCTAATTTTATATATATATATATATTTTTCATCTTATGTGTGAAGTGATACTATGTCTAATTTTTTTATATATATATTTCATCTTATGTGTCAACAGAGACTATGTCTAATGATACTAGAACGGTTGGACATGGACCACAATATTATTTAAAAATAGTAAAATAAAATAATTATAACGATACTCTCGTTATACATGAGAAATACCATAGTACAATACCGTATACAAAACCAAAAAGAAATAAATATAAAGTGCAATTTATATTTAAATAAAGATTAATGCAGATGTCTTTGGTGAGAACTTTAACAGAAACTTCTTGACCCGAGTCTTCCACCCGTTGGGTATTTTCACATTCGTCTTAGTTTTCCTTGGTGTGGCTAACTCAATTGACTGCAACAAAAGATGAACAAAACAATATATATATATATATATATATATATATATATATATATATATATATATATATATATATATATATATATATATATATATATATATATTGAGTGTGGTTGAGACACGTATTCAATATATTTCCCTTAAAACAGATTTCGGGTCTCTACTAAAGAGTCCGTCTGTTTCCCAGGATACAACAACCAGAACAGTGTGTGTACTGTCGAAGATGGCACGCGCACCCGTGATTGCATTAGGTAAAGTGTGTTGTTGAAAAGAAATAGGGAAGAATAAGATGGTGATAGAAACGAGGAGAGAGTACTCTTCTCTATAGATTCCCACATATGTGGTCTTCAAGTATTCTCTCTTCTCTAAAAATTCTTTTTCTCTCATCTCCATGAGACACATAAGAATTCTTGTATATAGAGCCATGCATGGATGAAAAGTCTTTTATTAATTAGAGACTTAATATTAGACATTAAACCTCTAATAAAGTAACATAAATACTCTAGTTAAGAGATATAATTAAATTCACCACTTAAAAAGTCACATATAATAAAACCATCAAATATCCATTCACCATATTTTCCAACAATCCCCCACATAAATGGAGATTGATTAAAACACACAAAATATCCAATGGAACCTCGACAGTTGAGTATTGCAGGATAGGTAGGTGTTAGCTTTGAACCTTCCTTTGTGTAGTATACTTAGTCTCCTAGCGGTTAGTAGACGCGATGTCTTTGAACAAACCCCCATTGGTGTAGATGACAATACACTTCACACAATACTCTCCCTAGCCGGGCACATCTCCTCATTGTCGTGTCCATTATGGTCCTGGAACACTAGCCTGGTTCTGTGAAAGCTCTAGGAATTGCGCACCCCACAATTTCATTCGAAGCGATCCCACTTCTCTTTCACATAGGTGATTATCCAGAAATCATTAAAAGCATTAAGGTTATAATGATTTACGCAAATCATTAACCATAAATTATGCTTAGCCTCACGACATGTCATTGTTGTTATAGGAATGGACTAGGAAGTAATTAGACTCCCTTTATAATTTAGGAGGATATATATATTAGCTTATGTGTCAACTTATACGTAAGTTACGCCCCCACAGTGACCACCCTAGGATATATAATTAGGTTGTCCTATTGAACTTAGATCTTGGGATCTCCAACCAACTAAGTTAGGTTTTCCTTTATATACCCTTTTTCATTGGCTTTAGTCTCATTCCACAACATGATCTCTACTAAACCCTCAGGTTGTTGGATCCATAACATTATCATTGACTTTGTCTAGTCACTACAGATAAATTGCGTAGTTGAGATCAGTTGTCATGATGTGTTCTTCACTTATAAGTTAATTTTGCCTATTTTTAACTTTCTAAGACTATAACATCAGTGGCCACCTGAATTTGGTTATAATATTTGTCTTTATAAGATACACTTATAATTAAGGCAAACACAACTCTGTTATGTAATACGACCTTTTCGTCCACCACTTAGTCGTGTGCTTGCAATGTTAGATTGTTTTACAATAATCCTCATTGCTAAACCTTCCAAGTTAAAATGCAAGACACCCCCACATTTAAGTGTTATTGAAAAACATTATCCAACTTGCAGATGGGGTAAGTAAAGATTCTCTCTTTCTTCACACACTTGAGAAGTCACCTTAATTACAATTTGTACAAACCGCTAAGGGGTTTCTTCTTAAATGGCTTCCCCCACATTTCTTGCATTTGGATTTTGTTTGTTTAGCATTACTAAGGACAAACTTGACACTCATTATTTGAACAAGATCACTTCATTGTATTAGCGAGTTCATCAATGCCTTCTCATAGAGCAATACTTGCCTTAGTGTAAGCTTCCACCACTTACTAGCCTTTAAGCTAAATTGGTCATAAAAGCTTGTTAACAAACCATCATAAATCCACTATCTTGGACAAACCTAGAAAATTGAGATCTTCTTAAGATCCTCATAAGTTATGTCATTTCCTTAGATTGGATGAAGACCTTTTTTACATTTGTCTATACACAAATTCTTTCTTGTGTATGTTTTGAATGTTTCAAGTTAATTAGTCTTCGCAAAGCACCATAATTAACAAGTACTAGTCTAGCATGCTTTAGACTACAATACTATAGCATGTGAACAGAAGATGCATCATTCTGATCCTTCACAGCTTTAAGAGATAACACATTATCTCTTCCAAACATTCATTTATCAGTTTAGACAAAATAATCATATTTCATTTTACTATTCCTAAGCCTCGTCTTTTGGAATGCCTTTAAACAATATTTAATTCATCCGTTGAGGTCATAACTCGGTTGCCTTTGACCTCCAAGGCTTCAACATAAATCTTTAATCCAAGTCGCTTTGATGAACACATTCATCACAAACATGATGAATAATAACAATATAAATCACTAACATTTGGAGATTTAGTCAATTAGATTGACTTTCAACAACGTATCATTCTTAATTGCCAAAAGTTATGTAAACATTTCTATAGTTGTTTTCAATGCAACTATTTATTGGACCGCATTTCCAAAATTGAAAATAAATCCTCCAAATAGCTCCAATAACATTTATGGCAATATAATCATCTACAAGTCCATCACTAGCTATTGTAAGTCTCATATAATAGATCTCACAAGATTTATAAACTCATTTATAAGAATAACATATATCTCTTTCATATGTTATAATTATCAAAAACACACAAATGTGCATTTCCATGTTGATGCTCTCAACATTAGATGACATATCTTGTTCTTGTGTATTTTATCTCACTACACCACGTTTTCTCATGAAACTCTCATGATGTTTTTATACATTTGATGTCTCATCTTTGCTTTTATTTAATGTAACAACTCACAAGTTATTTCTTATGCAAAATTCCTTTTGTACTATCCATTTAAAATTATTCCTTTTTTTAACATTAATTTTTTGTTAAAAAAATCTATAAAATAATTTTGTTCGTCACGATAAATATTGTTGTATTTGGTTGTAAAACTGCATGTGTTATCCGAAGATATTGAACACAAAATAATAATATAACCGAAACTACAACATAAAGTGTAAAACACCTTTTAATAAAAAAAAACTCTATCAATGGATAAACATACGACATTTAGACATCAAATCTCGAAGTGTTATTATCTTCAACACTTTCATCATATGATGGAAATAATCTCAATGATATCATTTTATGTTATGTATTGAGGTACTCCCTCAAATAGAACTCCATGCACACATATCCTTATATCCTCATTGTATTTTTGAAACTATACTCTTGATCAAATATGTTCAAAACAACATCAAAGTTGTTACAATTACTACATTTAAGTAATGATACTTGAACAATCAATCTTGCTCACACAACACGAAGTTGTTTTCCACCATAGATTATCCTTGAGAACGTTATCTTAGATAAGCATATTCTACTTTTAGCAAGAGTAGCAAACCATTTTTGATTTATCTAAAATATGCAAAACTATGTTTAAAATCATTTTAAAACACTTTCTTACTTTTGCAATATATTATATTAATAATAACAAGGGTTTATAAAAAACAAAGTCAACACCTAAAACATCAAACAACTTATATGGTTTAGGTTTAAGACCGTTGTACAAAAATGGTTTCCAAGGATAGAATCTATAAAAGAACATGTTATAACGCACATTATAAAACTGAACGTTTACATATAACGTTTTCCAATGATAGAATCTATAAAAGAAACCATTTCTACTTGTTTCTAATGTATACGTTAGAAAATTAAATGTTTACATAAAACATTTCCTTTAAATATGGCTTATAAAATAAACAATTTCTAGCAAACATGTTAGAACTTAAACAGTTATAATGCGTACGTTGTAGGGAAAATTATTTATACATGCAACTTGAGACAAAAACCTTTAAACTGTTGGTTTTTCTTGTGTATAACCCAAAAGTCACTCAATTAACACTAAGTTAATGAGTGAATTATTAATACCTTAATGGGAGGAATATGAACAGACACACGTGAAATCTTTTATGCACTATTTCACCAAAATACACATTACGTCTCACTACACTATTTTCTAGCACGCCCGTTAGAACATTAATGTTTACACAAAACGTTTTAAACACATATGTTTATATATAAAATAAATCGTATCTCACACGCATGTTAGATATTTAAACATATAGTCATATGTTGTATACCAATACACACGGTCTAACCAACAAGTTAGAAAAATAACCGATTACAAAATTGGTTTTAAACGAGTGTTTTTTACACACCATTTCTAACACGATTTTAGAAAACCGCCAATTACAACAATCATAATTTTAAAATGAACGGTTTACTAAGAACCATTTCTAACACGGTTTTTAGATATAAAACCTCAACGGTTATCCAAAAACTGTTTCTAACATTGTTGTTAGAATACTCACGATTACAAAAATCGTTTCTAAAACAAACGGTCGAATCAAACATTTCGTTATGTAACACAATATATTTTTTAATATAAGATTGTACTCCAATCTTTTAAAATATCCAAAACGATGTTGTACTACACATGATATTATTTCTCAAAATTATTTCTAAAAGTTTTATGAAAAAAAATTTTGTTTTTTCTAAAACCTTTTATATCAATTCTTTCGTGAACCCAAAACCTTATAAATAAGGTTTTAAGATTGTAGCAACAATCTCATGAAATCTGTTTTAAGATTGTTGGACATGGACCACAATATTATTTAAAAATAGTAAAATAAAATATTTATAACGATACTCTCGTTATACATGAGAAATACCATAGTACAATACCGTATACAAAACCAAAAGAAATAAATATAAAGTGTAATTTATATTTAAATATAGATTAATGTCGATGTCTTTAGTGAGAACTTTAACAGAAACTTCTTGACCCGAGTCTTCCACCCGTTGGATATTTTCACATTCGTCTTAGTTTTCCTTGGTGTGACTAACTCAATCGACTGCAACAAAAGATGAACAAAACAGTATATATATTGAGTGTGGTTGAGGCACGTATTCAATACATTTTCCTTAAAACAGATTTCGGGTATCTACTAAAGAGTCCGTCTGTTTCCCAGGGTACAACAACCAGAACAGTGTGTGTACTGTCGGAGATGGCACGCGCACCCGTGATTGCATTAGGTAAAGTGTGTTGTTGAAAAGAAATAGGGAAGAATAAGATGATGATAGAAACGAGTAGAGAGTACTCCTCTCTATAAATTCCCACATATGTGGTTTTCAAGTATTCTCTCTTCTATAAAAATTCTTTTTTTCTCATCTCCATGAGACACATAAGAACTCTTGTATATAGAGCCATGTATGGATGAAAAGTCTCTTATTATTTAGAGACTTAATATTAGACATTAAACCTCTAATAAAGTAACACAAATACTCTAGTTACGAGATATAATTAAATTCAACACTTAAAGAGTCACATATAATAAAACCATCAAATATCCATTCACCATATTTTCCAACAAAAACTCACAACTATTTAGTTATAAGGCATACATCTATATCAAACAAACTAGAAACTTTAAGGTGTGTATTTCTAGCATTATTATTTGGTGATAAGCTCTCTATCAAGAAAGAATTATGGTTATAAATGAAAAGAAAAACCATACTAAACAAACAGGCATGGAACCAAAGTTTTGGTCAATAAGTAGTCTGACTCGACTATTATGACCGAAGTTAAGTATGTCGGGCATTATTCAAGAGGCGCCCAATTATGTATTCCATTGAATTATATGCGACTCAATTATCCTAAAGGGCCACGATGTAGACCTTGCTAGTCATTTTGGTACTAACAAAATCTTGGCAATCATTCAAGATCAGTTCTATTGGTTAAACCAATGTTGAAGGATGTTAGTTGGGTTCTCTAGAGACGTTGGAAGTGATGATCGTTTACTCTCTTATCTGGTTTGAGGCTCGTTGGGAGGATGTTAGAGCATTCTCATCCAACCTCTTATCTTATACGAGTGGTGTTTTTATAATTTAGATAGTGATTCAGGGTATTGTGAGTGAAAAGTTTTTATATTTTAGGAAAAGTAGTGATTTTTCTGTATATTTGAAAAGTTACTGTTCATCCCCTATAATTTTTTAATATATTTTGAAAGTGGTTGTGAGTGAAGGAAAGAGAAAAGGTAATGATAAAAGGTATAAAAAGTATTGTTTAATTGAAATAGAGAGAGAAAATAAAGTGAGTTTTAGTGTAATTTTTGGTTTGGAGATAAGGGATGGGATAAGAATGCTCTTAGTTAGGATTTTGTGTTGGCTTGTAACTAAGGCACGACAACATAAAGGTTTGAAAATGAGCATGTGATGCAACTCAAGTGGCCCGGTGAACTATATAATTATCACAGTTTTCTATTAAAGATACAGTTATAATAAACTAGTTTGAGACCTGTGTATTACATAGGTAATTGATGAAAATTTTAAACTCTAGCCATTAAGAGTATGTTTGGCAAAACTAACTGGTGGCTGGTAGCTGGAAGCTGGTGACTGGTGGCTGGAAGCTGGTAGCTGGTAGCTAGAAGCTGTAGTTTTTAGATATATTTAGGTGTTTGGCAGAGTAGCTGGAGCTTTTAATAAATGTATAAAATGACCAAAATGGGCATAATTAAAAAATAATAATATTAAATATACTTATTTTGGAAGGTTATTTAAGTAATTAAAATACTAAAAGCTTGTAGCTCTTTCTAAACGCTACTAGTTGGAGCTTTAAGCTTTTTCTCATGATCTAAAAGCTTCAAGCTCCTTCAATCAAACAAGGCTTTTTGTAAGGCCCCGTTACCGGTAGCCCTACTTTCGTGTTGGATTTACTCATAAACGCAGTTCTAAATATCAGAGTTAATTAAAAACATTCGCGGAATATAAAAGCTTTCATAAAACATTTCATAATAAAACACGTCTTATTTTAAAACATCATTTTGTCTTTCAAAATAAACGAAACATTAAACTTAAACGTCTTAAGTCTTCCGATGCCAGCCTCTTATTCAGTGCCACGTGTCTCCTCAAGCGAGCTGCCTCATCCTACTCACCTGCGTGCATACTAAAAGTCAGCTACGCTGAGTGAGTTCTAGTTAATCATACACTATGCAATACACATAAACTTATATTCTTTCATTCATACTTTCATATTTTCATACTTTCATACTTTCTTTTGTATTAACTTACTTTCATATCTTACGTTATAAAGAGTATTACGCCCTACATTCCTCGAGTATTATTAGGGCTCGGTACCCTCCTTCCTCGAGTATTATTAGGGCTCGGTACCCTCCTTCCTCGAGTATTATTAGGGCTCGGTACCCTCCTTCCTCGAGTATTATTAGGGCTCGGTACCCTCTTTCCTCGAGTATTATTAGGGCTCGGTTCCTTCTTTCCTCGAATATTAGTAGGGTTCGGTTCCCTAGTTCTCGAATATTAGTAGGGTTCGATTCCCTCTTCGTTACCGTACATCCATCCTTTCCTGCTTTTATTAACTTTATCACATTCATACACATAAGCATTCATATCATACTTACCTTATACTTAGCGTTACAACCTGACAGTACATGCAATATCCGAAGATCGTTCACGTACCATCAAGCAATCATTCATACATATCACATCATTCACATAAGGCATACACTTATCTCTTAGGATAAGCGTATTAACAAACATATCGAGTATGCACACAGCCCCGAAAACATAACACATAAATGGGGCTAGAAACTCACCTGAACACGGTTACGTTAAGCGTTAATCGTAATCCCTTTCTTCAGTTGTGCACGGCTGACTGTATAACAATTATACGTATCAATTAACTATCACTACTCATATCATCTTTCTAGTCTTAACTACTACCCACAACGAACGGGGGTCCGGGGGCAGCGCCCCTGGCAGCGGGGTCTAGGGGCTGCAGCCCCTAGCAGGGTCCAAGGGGCAGAGCAACTGGCTGGGGTCGAGCTGCCAGGTCAGCTTGGAAAAATTTTATTTCCATTAACTGTCTTAACACATTTTTCATTAGGTTTTTAATTTATTTTCTAATCGAACTTGACTTTAGGCGAAGTTAAACCTTAGGCGAACTTAGCTTTAGGCGAAGTTAAACCTTAAGCGAACTTAGCTTTAGGCGAAGTTAAACCTTAAGCGAACTTAGCTTTAGGCGAAGTTAACCTTAAGCGAACTTAGCTTTAGGCGAAGTTATCAGTTAGGCGAACTTGGCCGTAGGCGAAGTTATCACTTAGGCGAACTTGGCCTTAGGCGAAGTTACCAGTTAGGCGAACTTGGCCTTAGGCGAAGTTACCAGTTAGGCGAACTTGGCCGTAGGCGAAGTTAAGCCTTGAAGGCGAAGTTAAGCTTTGAAGGCGAAGTTACCGTTTTGAAGGCGAAGTTGCCCAGTTCGCTACAGGTTTGGTTTTTATCATGAATTTTGGCGATTTTAATACCCTTGTTATGGTTCGACATCACCCACTAACGTTCCCTAACCATTTCGTTCGTATATATATCCCGTATAAACTATAAAGCTTAGATCTTTAAGCTTAAGGACATTCAATAAAACATAAACTTTAAAGGTCAAGAACATACCTTTTGTGCTCGTTTGGATCTCGTTTAACTTGTTTAATCACAACTAATCGTTTACTCTCTCTCGGATCTTGCTCGTTTCTCTCCCTCGGCCGCCGGCCGTATATGGCTGTGTGTGGTGTGTGTGTGTGTTTTGGAGTGTGTTAGAGAATAAGATGGAAATGAATGATGGTTTAGGGTTTAAGGTTGGTTTAGGGGATATTTATATCCCTTAAAGCCCATGGACCTAAGGCCCATTCTCATTTAACCCATCTCAATTAATCTAAGTCCATGATCCGTTCTTTACTCGATATTAATTAATTAATGACGCGAAATCACTAAACGTAACTTTCTTTATTCAACATTATAAATTTTAGGATGTTACACTTTTAATTAATTATGAGCTTTTTCTTAAAAGGTTGAAGCTTGAGGCCCCTAAAAGCTCCTTACCAAATAAGTGAAGTTCAGTCAATAAAATGATCATATATTGTTAATACAATTACAATTTACATTAAAATTGTAAAAATTACATAACTAAGGTTACATAGATATGTTACAAATAAGTAAAAAAAAGGACTTCCACTAATTTGTTGTTGTATTGGTCGGTATACATTATTTATTAAAAATCAAAATCTTTAGTGCATTTCTGTTTGTAATTCTTGATAAGGTAACATATAGTTTTGCTTGTAACTCTTGATATAGCTATGTATAGTTGTCCGTGTGACAAATTAGGTTCTTTCAAGTACATACCAACCCTAATAATGATAAATATATCCATGAAACTAACAAAAAAAAAACATTCATACACATAAAATATCATGCATTTTAAACAATTAATATGATGTCATTTGAGATCAGCTGTTCATGTTTATCCAAAAAACATGATTATCTCAAAAACCAAATTACCTGAACTTGATGATATAATCATCCTCAGAATCTTTAAAAGAAATTGATTGATCATGATAAATTTATTGTCATTATTACTCTGTGTATGACAAATTTAATTGATTTTATATTTTACAATTAAAAGTTGTATAATCAAGCAACATAACAAATCGAAAATTAAAATATAACAAAATGATTTGTTTCATTTCATATGAATGTAATTCATAGGAAAATGACAAAGGCATACTAACCTTAAAGTTATTGTTCAAATAACAGTGATTATTCTGAGTTAGGATAATATTAGAAGATTTAAAGTTGCATAACTAAGGTTACATAGATATGTTACAAATAAGTAAAAAAAAGGACTTCCACTAATTTGTTGTTGTATTGGTCGGTATACATTATTTATCAAAAATCAAAATCCTTAGTCCATTTCTGTTTGTAATTCTTGATAAGGTAACATATAGTTTTGCTTGTAACTCTTGATATAGCTATGTATAGTTGTCCGTGTGACAAATTAGGTTCTTTCAAGTACATACCAATCCTAATAATGATAAATATATCCATGAAACTAACAAAAAAAAACATTCATACACATAAAATATCATGCCTTTTAAACAATTAATATGACGTCATTTGAGATCAGCTGTTCATGTTTATCCAAAAAACATGATTATCCCAAAAACCAGATTACCTGAACTTGATGATATAATCATCCTTAGAATCTTTAAAAGAAATTGATTGATCATGATAAATTTTTTGTCATTATTACTCTGTGTATGACAAATTTAATTGATTTTATATTTTACAATTAAAAGTTGTATAATCAAGCTACATAACAAATCGAAAATTAAAATATAACAAAATGATTTGTTTCATTTCATATGAATGTAATTCATAGGAAAATGACAAAGACATACTAACCTTAAAGTTATTGTTCAAATAACAGTGATTATTCTGAGTTAGGATAATATTAGAAGATTTAAAGTTGCATAAATTGAAGGTAATGATTCTTATTTATAATAGTTCAAAGTCTTGGATAAGAAATGTTTAAATTTTGAATACTGATCCCATGTTATTAGTTAATATTATGGAAAGTTGTTGAAATACTTAATTAATCGATATATATATATATATATGTGGAAAATTGGAAATAAATAATCCCACCTTTTGCGTATTGGCCGATAATAATCCCACCTTTAAAAATCACTACCAATGGTCCCACCTTTCAACTATTTTTGTCACAATGGTCATTTGTTAAAAAATACTTAATGTCTTTAAGTGTTTTCCTAGTTTCAAATCGATGTTTTAGGGCTTTTGATTGGAAGAAGGATACGAGTCGACCGATGTGAAACTTATCTTGAAATGATGATCCAAACGACGAAAAAATGTTTCAATTCGGGTGCTTGAATTTTCAATTAACAAAAATCAAGCCATTTGAATCACCGTTTCGAGATAAGTTTTACATCCGTCGACTCATATCGTTCTTCCGATCAAAAGCCCTAAAACATCAGTTTGAAACTACGGAAAACACATAACAACGTTAAGTATTTTTTAACGGATGACCAGCGAGATAAAAATAGTTAAAAGGTGGGACCATTGGTAGTGATTTTTAAAGGTGGGATTATTATCGGCCAATACACAAAAGGTGGGATTATTTATTTCCAATTTTCCTTATTTTAAATATAATCCATAATAAGCACTTTAATTATGTAATAACCAACAGAAAACATTAACATAGCCCCAATTCGTTGTATTTGTATAAAAATAAAATTAATAACTTAATATAATTTTGAAATTATGTAAAAACTTAACGAAAATGATATTATATGAATTTAGGTTTCAGTATCCTAAATGATTTTTGGAAAGCGAAAATAGTGGGATGTGATTGAAACAGATTTTTTGGTTTAAAATTTTGAATTTGAATGCTTTTAATTAAGTAATCTGTCTTTTAAGGCATATTAAATTAAATATATTTATATTTAAATATATATAAAAAAGGTATAATTCAAGTCATAAAATACATGTTTTGAAGCATTTTGGTATGAGGTATTGATGTTTTTTAGGGGTGCAAACGAGCCAAGCCGAGCCCAAGCTTGACTAGGCTCGAGCTCGGCTCGTTTAGCTTACACAGAGCTCGAGCTCGGCTCGTTTCGAGCTCTATTTTCAAAGCTCGAACTCGGCTCGTGAGTAGATTTTCAAGCTCGAGCTCGGCTCGGGCTCGGCTCGTTTACTATATATAAACTATATTTTATATAATTATAATTATTTTTATATTTTTTTATTATGCCTTTATGTATAAAATAATATATATTATTGAGTTAATTTTATTTATTTTTTCATAAGATTATATATATTAATTAATAATTATTAAATATAATTTTAACAAATTATATAAATGGCAGGATCGTTTAGGCTCGCGAGTCGGCTCGAGCTTGATAAGTGAAGCTCGGGCTTGTTTATTAAACGAGCTTATTTTTAGGTTCGAGCTCAGGCTCGGGCTCGATTAAGCTCGGCTCGATCGAGCTTTTTAACGAGCCGATCTCAAGTAGCTCGTGAGTAGCTCGGCTCATTTGCACCCCTAATGTTCTGATTGCTAAAACCTTTTATATTACATAAAAAGTCAAATAAATAAATGACATATAGTTCATGTAGCAAATCGTTATATATATGAATTGTAATTATAATATTAAACTTTAATGAATTAATTAAAACTAAACACCAAGATTTATGTAATAGGTATTCTCTATGTTTGCAATATTTATAAAAAAATGTTTAGAGAAAATTAAGAAAATACATATTTTTCTGAGTTCAAATGCATATGAGAAAATTTTAATTCCAAATCTGAAACCAGCCTTATATAAAATATTATACACTGTTGCTCAAATCCGAGTTTAAAAACAATTTGTAATTTATTATCATGCAAATCCAAATTCTTCAACAATGATGCGCCTTTATTTTATTTAATTTGTAATTACCTGTGACTTGAAAATTTTATTCTATATGACCTGCAACTTCAGTGTTAAAATAATCTTATTTTCTTATTTCACGATTAATGTTAATGAATGAATCGGTTAGGATTTAACTTTCATAAAAATAAACTTGAATTCATATATTAAAATGACTTAAAGATAAGGGACCATATATTAAAATAGGTTGGAAAAAAAATAATGATGGCTATGAGATAGACGAGTGTCAAAATTGAGTAGTCTTTTATTAGAATGGATAGATATGCTCCTACATTTAACTAGGAGTGAGCAAGTTAACCGTCAATCATTAACCAAATCATAACTGATATAGCCGAAACGATTTTAACCGATAAACGACATAACTTATGGATGGGTTTAATGAATTTTCATAAACCGCCAAATGCGACTCAGCTTTGGTTAAAGATAGCTCTATACTCGCCATAACTGAATCACCCCATATACAAGATTCTTAATTTATGGAATACGCATAGTTAGATGGCGTGGTTGCTAATTTGAAGAATATAGAAGAAAGTAATAAACTAAGAATGCACTTATTTAACTATATGATTTATTTTACTAAAAAAGTCAATGCATTTTCGGTTTTTTTTATATGCCATCGTAAAACAGAACGAGGACTCTTTCATTGAAGATGAAGATAGGGATTAACTTCTATCAAACATATTATGAGATTATATTATACCATTTTGATATTTTTGCTTCTATTGTTTTTGAACTAACTTTAATTTCATTGTTGGATTATATCATATTGTTTTGCTTATTGTAATAATCTGCTACCAACCTTTTAGGCCCATCCATATTGTTTTGGTCATGGGCGAAGGTTAGAAGGGACCGGGGTGGCCGCGGTCACTACCGTTTTCTCCATTAATAGGATAAATTTCGCGATATTTCTCGAAAATTTTTTATAGGTATTAAGCACGGTCACTGCCAATTTATTTTTCCAAAAACCTATCGGTCACCACCAATTTTTTTTTAAATATAATACCCTATCGTTTGATTTTTTTTATAAAACCTCGCGGTTTTTATAAACAAAAGTTATAAAAATTATAAAAAACTTAGTTTTTAATAACACTCAAATTTGGAGGGGCTTGTTGTAAATTTTTACATAACATGACTTTAAAAAAAAACAAACTGGAATTCTTTCAAAACAATCGCCCTACCTGCAGCTTCCCTTCTACCCTGCTATCTGCCTTCTGAGTTCGCCATCGCCCACAGCCCCACCGCTGTCCACCGGTCATCCACCGCCGCCACTCATCCTTGTTCATCCACCACCGCAAGGTAATAGTCTATTTCCTCTACCTTATGTTGTTAAATCAAGGATTATAAAATTAGGGTTTGTAATTGTGAATTGGGGATTTGGGAAAATTAGTCAATTAAGCATGTAATTGGTATTGTATGGTGAAATTTTACTCTAACTTACCCTATTGATTCTTCTTAATTAGGTAAATCATGAAAAAGCATGATACAATTTTTTCTTTTTGCAAAAAAAAAGGATGATGAACAAACGAGTAAATCTTCTTCTAAGGTACTCACCCTCCTCTTGGCTCTCGTATTATTATCATATTATATATTGATATTTTAGGTCTTGTTTTTTTTTAATTGTAAGAACAATCGTTTTGAATGAATGGAAAAAAAATTAGATACATAGATGTCATATTGTTTGATCTGACCCGACCCGAACCACCGACACGAACCGAACCACCGACACAAACCGAATCGCCGACCCGAAAATTTTTAGGTCCGTGAATTCGGTCACTGCCATGATGAGCTTCGCAACTGGTTTTGGTCATAGTTAACTAACTTGCTATAACTTTCAAAACTGATTAACCGAAACCGTCATAATGTATCAGTTATGGTTATAATTATGGTTATGGTTATGGTTATGGTTATGGTTATTTACACTACCTAAAACTGACTCATGCAAACCCTTACGATTCACCATATTTAACGTACTGTTAATTTATATATATTGTGTTATCACATTATCTACTACAACGAAGTCGTTCACTCTTATCATATATATAGATAGATGTATGATTATGATTTTCAACTACTAAAATAATAAAGACTACTATTTTTAGGAATATTTAAAATGAAAATAGAAACATCACTCTTTATCATATATTCCTTTTTGTTTAATTATTTGTTAACAAATGGTGATTAGTCAAGAAATCGGTCATGGAAGATAAGAGAAGGAATAGAAAGATTAGGCGAGTGATGGCTCCCACCAAATCCTTCTTGTGGACGTTGAATTTTCACTCTTGACCAAATTGGTGTGTGACGGTGACGGTGACGGTGACGGTGACGGTGACGATTATAATAATTTGCATAACGCCGTCCATTCACTTATTCTTTTTTCCTTTAAAATGCAAAACCTAATTTATACATAAACTAATAAATAATAAATAAGCAACGATCTAATGGTTGTTGCAATGCGTTATAATTTGGTAAGCTCTAACATATTTTTCTAAATATATAAATGGAAACCCTTCAATCACATGTATTAATGACTTTTATTCTACTTTGAAATAGAATGTAAATAGGCAATAAATTACGCAACTAGTCCTTTTAAGATGGCAAAACCAAGTGTGCTAGAAACTACGTTGACGGATCTTGGAGTCGTAAATTACAATACATGGCACATTGGACTCGGCTAAGTAGTTCCCAAGCCTCAGGTAATAGGAAACAAAAAGTATCAAATGCAAATTGTATGCAAACGTGTTCTCATGTTCAGTGGCGGATCTAGACATCAATTTCAGGGGTAACGTTCAAAAAATTTTTTTTTACCGTATTTCACACAATGTAAACCAAGGCCGTGTCTGAGAATCGTGAAAATTTTTTAGACCGAAGGAGAAAAAAAAATTGGCCCTTAAATTAGTGAGTAATAAGGCTTAAACATTAAAATATAATTAAAAAAAACAAAAATTCAGGCCTATCGGGGTGTTGGGCTGGGATCGGTCGACCACCCTACCCTGCTTCATAGCGCCCTTGATGTAGAAACACGATAATAAATACATTTAAACACATAAGGTGCAAATTTCTCCTATTCGGTTTTTGAAAGCTTGAAATCGAGACCTTACACCCTCTTCTTTTACTTTATCAAACGTTTCTCTTTCAACCGCATAAATTAAAGCATTGTTCAAATACTCATCACTAATTCGGTTGCACAAATCCGTCTTGATAAGTTTAATTTTAGAAAAACATCTTTTAACGGTTGCAACCAATCAGCAAAACCAACGCTAGCTTTAATATTCGATAAACTAAAGAAAAAGTGGTGTGCTTTCCCGTTTCGATCATTACACAAGCAAAGTCACACATTACACCCATTTTTGCAAATTTATAATCTTCCTTTAAAGTGTGATAAAAGGTCGTAAGATCATCACTCGAAATACACCATCATTCTTCATTACTAAAATCATTCGGACGCATTTCATAAAATGACACTATCTTAGATATATCAAACTTAGAAAATGAATTGCAAGGATTTAAACCAGACATATTTTCTAACAAACTATTTTCATGTTCTTAAATTTGCATATCCAAAACCATATTAGAAATTTTTACCTCAAAATGGTGTCGAGTGCGGTGTCTGGTGTAACGCTGTTTGATGTCTTTCTAATTTCCAATTTCCATAAAACGAGTATTATTTTTGAAAATGGTTAATGAGTTTTAAATTGTTCGGGCTTTAAACTTTGGTTGGGCTTTTCTTTGGTTGAACTTTTAAATTGGTTGAGCTTTAAACAAATAGGGATAACGTCATAATTTTTCAGGGGTAACGAAATACGAAAATCTGTCCAAAAAAATAATTTTTTACACTATCGATGAAAAGTTGAGGGGTAGCGGAGGCTACCCCTGCTAAAGGGCTAGGTCCGCCCCTGTTCATGTTGGTTGTCAAGACACGTTTTTTCGTGTTTAGTCACTTTGTATGAGTTAACTTTTAAAACGACGCAATGTACCGAAAAAACACTACTCCCCAAGCCCACAATAGGGGAAACCCATGTAGTATCCGCACACTTGTGTTTCCCTAATATCCATTCAAAGACCATAAATGTGAGCTGGTTTGAGTGTTGATCTTCCTTCCAAATGACTCGGTTAAGAAACTCACAGTTGATATTTTTTAAGAATTCCGAGCATGCTTGAATACGCCAAAAAACGTCTTTAACCAAATCATATCGGTATTTGAACCCTAGGATCTCTCTACAATGTACATTGTACAGTCTGCTCCCCAAAGGAGTCCAAACACACCTTGCCACGAACAGAAAATATCTCATTAACTGGGAATAAGGTAACCATGAGACGATACCTAAAGATAGTACGATACTTCGTCAATGACATATGTTGCTATTGCCCATCTATATGGATAGTTTGAAAAAAATATTGAGTATGTGGTGCTCGTAGACACTCAAAAACGGCTTTTTGTCTAACGATCATGTCAGCGTGTACTTCCATGTCCTAGACAATTTTACTAACAATGGCACTCACCTAATGCATGTTGAGCTTTAGGTGTCACAACCACCGACCCTATACCTGGGGAGGGGAGGCGTGAACACGAACGATGGTATCAGTGTTTATTATTAAAATATTTAGTAAAAAAAAATTCATAAGGACCGTAGTTAGGAAAAATTATCAGAGTATAAAAACACCGTGATTATTATTTCATAAACTGATGATAAAATCCATATCTATACAAAATTAAGTTTTTTAGGGATAAACCATAGTTTACAATACAAATTTCTTGATTTTGCTGACAAGCCACTTATTTAAGCTGAAAGCCCACAGGTATCATTCCTGTGTCTCTAACAAGTCACCTGAAACATGTTTAAAAATATTTGATCAGCAAGAAATACTGGTGAGTGCATTCAGTTATAAATGATACATTTTTACAGTTACAACATTAAGATGGTTTTACACCTGCCTGCTTACAAATTATCGCAGGGTACTTGTCACTTGACCGTATATGTGACTATGGTCACATATATTACCTATTGGCTAACACTTGTCCAATAAGTAATGTATAATAGCCCATTAAGTAAGCGTTGTATACAAACCTCACAATACCAGTAGTAATCTTCCCGTAAGTTTACAGAGACTTAATCACTATAGTGTAATAAAAACCTTTTGAAATATTTTGAAAGCATTTGGACTATCTGTCATGAGTTTAATAAGATAAAATCATCATAAATCATCATGAAAATATAGGAAAACCAGTTGTCTCCCACAAATGTGAATTGTACAAAAACTCGAATGTCTCACCTTGCAAGTTTACAAACAAAGAGCTTCTTGGTATTAAGCACTTAGTCAGACACAATGCAGTATATCTAGATTAGTATAAACTGATAATTATAATGACAATCACGAGATTAGAAATTTTACACGATGGCAAAAAGTTTTACCTTGTTCAGGCAGAGCTTTTTGATTCGTGTACTAAAGTTATTTCGATCGGATTGGTTACGACTACTCGAGGTATTATACCTACACTCCTATATATCAGAATTTGAGAAAGAATAAAGATTTTTGGACGAGAAGTTAAAGACTGGATCACTTCCCTTTTATAGTTGATTTTCAAGTTGGTCGCGTATCGCGACGAACTAGAAAGATGGTCATCACGTTGCGCGACGAGCCTATAGCTTCGCCGAGTCAGCCCTATCTATACCATGTAGCATGCTACATGGTAGGCATCGTGTCATGTCAGCATAACCTTGATGTTGCGTATCGCAATGGGTTGCTTAAGGACCCACCACGTAGCGCGATGAACACAAACTTTTTTGTGGATAAATGTGGGACAAACCCACCTTCTTATTTCTCCACTTTCCGTTTGCTTATAATTTGGTTTATTATATTCTCCCCTCCTTATTTTAAATCTCGTCCTCGAGATTTATTAGAATCAGTGTTGATATTTTCGTTTCATTTCTATAACGCCAATTAATTAAAACATATAATTAAGCATTTTTTGTAAAATAGGCCCACTTTTCTATTTTCTATTGTTAATAAAGAACTTCATTCACAATACCACCAGATATAATATTACCCTGACATACAACTATTATAATACTCCAGACACACTTCATTTTTTTAATAAAATTTTGGCATGACTTGCTGGTAAAATAAACAACCCTTACGATACATAAACATGTTTAGAAACCCAACGAAACAAATACAAAAGTGACCCAAAACATACATGGACACTCTGACTCTTAATAAACCAATATGGAGCTTATACTCCAAAACTTCATTTAGAACTGTGTTTATGAGTAAATCCAACGCAAATGTAGGGCTCCCAGGATCAGGGCCTTACATATTGTCATATTCTTGGTGATGAACAACATACTCAAAAGTCAGATCATTTCATCATCGTTTTCCCACAAAATTCTATCAAAAACCTTCATAGAAACATATGCGGCGCATAGGGAGGGGCGGATAGATTGGATATGCTTACCATCGGGTAGAGATAGACTAAAAAACTAGATTGGACAAAGCAGCTGCCTCACCAGGCTGTTAGCATTGCTAAATGCTCCGCCACGAAGCAAGCTCTCCCGAATACGACAGATGCGGAAGTATAAGTCTTTGTGGCAACTTATGCGGCGCATAACCTCATTGTATCAACTTACATGCCGCATAACTCCTCTCTGCATAACTTACACGTTGAAATGTCAACGTGTAAGTACTTACACGCTGTATGATCTTTTGGTTTAAACATACTTATGCGGTGCATAAGATATGAACTACATACAAACTTACACGTTGAAATTTGAACATACGCGTTAAGGTAAACTTATGCGCTGGTAATACTTATGCGCTGACTATTCTGATTTTGATTTTGGAGAGAAGACATGGGATTAGGTTCTTGTGGTTATTCCCATGTGATTGAATGGTTAGAATTGTATATTTGGGATATATTTGTTAGATCCCTTAGGATTGATTGTTGATGAATCAAGCACAACAAGCTTAAAAATATACTAAAGGTGTGTTTGGTGATTCATCATTGAAGAATGTATATGGGGAAATGGAATGAGACAGTAGTGAATTAAAGATTGTTGTTGACTCATGAAAGATAAAAGTTCTGAGTTTAAAGCCGATATGGAAAAAACTTAAATGTCAAATCATTAAAAGAAGATCGGGAAAGCATAATGTCTAAATGGTCTTTTATCTTGATGATTGAGTTGATTGGTTGACCTAAATATAAGCAATATCTAAGGGGGAGACTGTTGATGCACGAGATGTTTATTTGCTTAGATTTACCAAGACCTAGCATTATCCAAAGGGGAGATTGTTAGAGCATAATGTCTAGTACTTAGGTCTTGTGTTGTAGGTCAAGATAGCATGTGATTTGGATTGTACACTAATGTTTAGAACACATAAGATACTTATGCACCAAATAAGTCCCAAACAGCCTATATATAAATTGTTTGGCCTTTGTGTTCATTTGTCCTTTTGACTTTCTGGTAGATTTGGTCTATTTTGTACCTGATCTTGATATTGTCATATCATTTGTACCATCACTGCTATCAATGAATAAACAAGGAGATTAAAGAGAAGTTTTCATGTTTTTCACTTTGTTATGATTTCCGCTCATAGCATCGTAGGGTAGATCTTATCGTGGTTGATCGTACACGTCACTCTGAAGATCCCACAGGGACTTTTACAAATCTCGACATAATTCTTATCACATAGCATTCCAGCATGATTGGCTGCTAACCAGTCCAATCCTAATATGACATCGAATCCAGCCAGAATTCATTAGAAGTATATTTGCTTTAAAATTATGACCTAGTAAGTCTATATTTCTTCTTGAAGTATTTCATGAATATGAATGGAATTCCCGTCGGCTATTTCTATCATGCAGACTTGATTAAGTTAGGTTAATGGTTGCTTTAAGGCTTAGCAAAGGTCGTGTTTATGAAACTTTGATTTGTTTCGGAATAAAATAATACTTTAGCGTAAACGTCATTAATAAGAAACGTACCCGTAATGACGTCTGAATCATTGCTGCTTCTTGTGCGGTAAGCTGAAAGGCTCGTGCATTTTTCTTAGGTCTTTCTACAATCTCTGCTTGTTTTCAGGCACCTTTGTCAACTTCGAGCATTCTGGGCGGATGTGGTCAGGTTCTCCATAGTTGTAGCAAAACACCGGGTTTTTTTTCTTCTACATTCTTAATCCGTATGACTAGCGATCTTGCAATAATTGCAGTATGTAGTTTATAAAAACACATCTCCTTGAATGCCTTTTTCTGCAGATTTTACAAAAAGGTTGTGCGTAGGACTGACCTACTTCTTTCTTGTTATCAGAACGAAGTTCTTGGGAAATTTTCAGGGCTAGCTCCTTCTTTTTGTTCTCATTCTGTGTTCGGATTAATCATTCTGTCATGGTATTGGCTAGCTCAACTGTTTTCTCAGTAGTCTGAGGTCTAGCCCACTTTACTAGATCATGGATTTCACTTACTAATCCCCAAATTTAGCGAGAGATTAGTACTTATCTGTCGAAGCCAAAGGCGATACCATTATTTCATATTCGAAGAATTGTATACCCACGACAATTCGCATCCACCATTTTGTGGTTTAAGAACATAGTGGTAATCTTTTCTCTTTCATGGGGAGGACACAATTTTCTTTCTACTATTTTTTTAAATTCTATCAGGTCATAGTGTAAACTATGCCACTTCCTTTCTCCTAGAGAACTGCTTTCCACCATTCTAATGCTTCATTTCTAAAAAGGTTAAAAGCATATAGTATCTTATCTTTTTCAGCACATTTACTGATTCTTTTGACAGCTTCTGTCTTTTGTAACCAGTGTAGTGCTGAAATGACTCCTTCATTGCTAGCAAATTCAGTTGGCTTACAGACCAGGAAATCCTTGTAAGTACAATAGTTAGCATTTTTCTTTGGCTTTTTGGGTCATGGAATTTTATTTCTATTTCCTCTATTCACACTGTTAGTAACGTCAATGCAAGGTTTTCGTTTGTTACTCTCGGTCTTATCCCTAATTACAATTTGCCTAATAGCTTCAGCAATTAAAGGGATTGCATCAGCAATTCTCTCAGCTATCATATTTTCAATAGCGTTCATATTTAAAGAATTTTCTTGATTGGAATTTTCATGGTTGTGATCGTTTTCATGATTTTTTTTTATTAGAAGGAACTTCATTCCACTTCTGAATTGCAAACAAGAAGAAAATATTAATATCATAATAAAATAATAAAGTAGACAAGATATTAAGAACACATAAGCATGGAATATGTCAAAATCATCGATCATTGCGAAATTTACTCTATTTATATTTATATGCATCATTCTAATTTAAATTTGATATATACTACACACCATTTTTTTTACAAGAAAGAAATTATGATAATGAACACACACACAAGCACGCACACACACACACACATATATATATATATTACATGTTAGTTGTCCTCATATGTAGGGTTCCCGATCATAATACTTTTAGATAATATTTTTCCCATTATCTCTTAGCCGGTTGCCGGTTTCTATAAACTCTTCCCCATAATGGCATAGCTCCGCCATGTTCTCCGATGTCATGTTGGGGTAGTTTGATGCCTCGGCTTGAAATGGTGTGTACGGGTTAGTCATCATCGTGTGGAATTGCCAATTATTCGTCCACCATTCCTCCAGTTGGGCTTAGTTTATGAGTTTATCCGGGGGGAATTATGTTTTTCTGGGTTTGGGTAGGTATGGTCGGGTTAATGGAGCTTCCTGCATCGATATCATTTATTATTGGTTGAAATACTTATATTCGGACAGACATCTCTTTAGAATATCCTCTAATGGTATGTGTGCGGACGCCAGCGCCTGATATTGTTGTGGTTCTGATTGTGGTGGTTATGGTGATGTGACTACCATCTTTCTTTATCGTTTTGCTCTTCTTTATCCTCTTTGCCAATCCTTATATCTTCTTTGTCCTTTTGGATTTGCTTGTACTGGATCTTGTGCTTGAAACACCATGGTTCTGGGTTTCCTGCATATTCTTCGATAAGGTTCCCTACCTCTATATCCGCAATGTTAACGGATATGTTCTGAAAGGCTTCTACAAGCTCACTCATGCTGTTAATCAAAAACAATAAAATATATTATTTATTTTCATGTGTGGTTAGAATCTTATCCATATCATTAACACAAAGGTTAATACATTTATTTCCTAACTCTTAATTTTAAGATTAGAAATCATTAAAATAACCATATTAACTAAAATAGTGGCTCTGATACCACTTCAACTGTCGCAGCCCCCGACCCTATACCCCGGGAGGGGAGCCGTGAACACGAGCGATGGTATCAGTGTTTATTATTAAAATATTTAGCAACAGAAGAATTCATCAGTACTGTATTTAGGAAAATTATCAAGGTGTAAAAATATCGTGATTATTATTTCATAAACTGATGATAAAACCCATATTTATACAAACATAAGTTTATATGGATAAACCCTAATTTATAATAAATATTTCTTTATTCTGGTGACAAGCCACTAATTTAAGCTGAAAGCCCGCAGGCATCATTCCTGTGTCTCTAACAAGTCACCTGAAACATGTTTAAAAGTATTTGATTAGCAAGAAATGCTGGTGAGTACATTCAGTTATAAATGACACATTTTTATAGTTATAGCATTAAGATGTTTTTACACCTGTCTGCTTACATATTACCGAAATGTACTTATCACTCAACGGTATATATGAATGTGTTCATATTACTTATTGGCTAACATTTGTCCAATAAGTAACGTGTAATAGCCCATTAGGCAAGCCTTGCATACAAAACCCCCCAAAATACCAGTAGTAATCATCCCGTAAGTCTACAGAGACTTAATCTCTATAACGTAATTAAAACCTTTTGAAAATATTTTGAAAGCATTTGGACTATCTGTCATGAGTTTAATAAGTTTTAAAACCATTATAAATCATCATGACAGCATTGGAAAACTAATTGTCTCACATAATTATGAGTTGTATATAAACTCGAATGTCTCACCTTGCAAGTTTACAAACAAAGAGCTTCTTGGTATTAAGCACCTAGTTAGACACAATGCAACATATCTAGATTAGTATAAACCGATATGAGGTTCGAAACTTTACACTATGACACAAACCTTGTTCACACAGAGCTTTTGGATTTGTGTACTAAGGTTCTTTCGATCGGATTGGTTACGACTACTCGAGGAATTATACCAACACTCCTGTATATCATAAATTGAGAGAGAATAAAGTTTTTTGGACGAGAAATGAAAACCTAGATCACTTCCCTTTTATAGTTGATTTCAAGTTGGTCGCGTATGGCAACGAACTAAAAAGATAGTCATCGTGTAACGTGACGAACCTATAGCTTCTCCGAGTCAGCCCTATTTATACCACGTGGCGTGCCACATGGCAGGCAAAGTGTCATGTCAGCTTGACCGCCACGTCGCGTATCGTGATGGGTTACTTAAGGTTCCGTCGCGTAGCGTGATGAAGACAAAAATTTTTCTAGATAATTACAAGTCATCGCGTATCGTGACGAGTTGTGTGTTTGTCCACCGCGTAGCGTGACCACCAAAAATACTAAGGCGGCTCGCAGCGATGCGAGGAAGTGCAAAGTGCGCCATCAAAGCGCCACATTGTATCTATCGCACTTCACCCAAGCCTGTGCGCGTCGGGTGCTTCGCACCCTCGCTATCACTAGGACCACTTCGTAGTTTTTTCATACAAGAATATTATCAAATGAGCTCCTTTCCTTATAAGGAGCTTAAAAGTTTTCTTCCTAGTGATATCGGATAAGTACTTTTTTCTTATTTATATCCATGTTAGATAAGTTCACTTTATTTTTTCAACAATGTGGGACAAACCCACCATATTTCTCCACTTTCCCATTGCTTATAATTTGGTTTGTTATATTAGGGGGGCGATGTCCTTGTTAGCGAATCCGCTGAAGTCAAAGCTTAAAGTTGTATCACGAAGACAAACCAAGGCACAACCATAATCACAATCTGAATTCATACCATATAGACCACTATGTTGTAATATGTAGTGTTGAAGCACGGTACAGCTATGTTATACACTAAATCGTTTTTTAGTTTTTAGTAAGTAAAGTTAGACCTCGTTTAGGAACGCTGAGTTTTAGTATGTATATCAAGTAAAGTTTAGAGCGTATCTTTGGACCTGGGGCTTGTTGTTGGGCACTAGAGCTGGCTATCTATCTAGGACCGGCATTGAAACATATTTTCGTTGCTAATGTTTAGAATAGAGATAATAAATTAGAAGAGTATTTAATTAGATATGGATAATCGGGCTAATAAAGAAAACGGATAAACAGCCCCAAAACGGGTTAAATCAATGAGGTAGAGGGGGGGGGGGGGGGGGGGGGGGGAGTAACCAGAAAGTGGCACGAAGGATGATGGTGGGTAATTATATAGATTGTGTGATTTATGATGTGATTTGGTTGTTGAAACTAGACCGGCTACTAGAACTATAAAACTCCAACCAGTCTAGTTATGAAAAAATAAGGTGCCTTTTTCATTCTTTTGTATGCATAGCATGACTTGTTACAATCGTTTTTTAGTTTTTTTTTTTAACACAATATCTACTCGATTAATGATGTGATCATTACAATAGGACAAGGTGTTTGTTTTTTAACGACAAACAAATAAAATAAAAGTCAAGATATCCGGGGTAATCTTATGGCAAAACGAGTACGGCCGTGATCACAGACAACGTTTGATAGTCCAAACCCACCATCTTAACACATAGCCCGAAGGCACACTACAGTAAAACCAGTTGGGATAGGATTCAAACTTAATACCTTGTGGCCTCTAGCCTAAATCCTCCCCCCCCTCCTTTCCAACAGCTAATTGGCGTTCGGATCGCTGACTACACTAACCTACTTGATTATCTCCATTTCATTCTCCTGTGAAACTCACCATAGGTGAGAAAACCTCATAATCTAACCTAGACCTCCCAGTTATTTATTTTATGCTATGTGATATTTGAACCAAAATCTCTCTCTTTTTTAAATGAAGTATTTATGTGTCTCAATAATCATTCGTCTGAAGGGGTTTGCTACGAAGGTTTTATCCCGCTAATTGTATTTACTTGATATTTTAAGAATGTAAGTTGTTTTTGTGATATAGTAAAAGGCAAGATTATTTCATTGTGCCCATATAAAAATGTGTACCTACTTTGAAACAGAAGGTTTTTTTTTTTCTGGTTTTTATGTACTGGGTAGGAATAATGTGAAGCTATTATTTAAACATATTTGTTCCTTTAA
This sequence comes from Bidens hawaiensis, assembly GCF_021521415.1. Classification (NCBI taxonomy): domain Eukaryota; kingdom Viridiplantae; phylum Streptophyta; class Magnoliopsida; order Asterales; family Asteraceae; genus Bidens; species Bidens hawaiensis. The sequence goes on along the minus strand of NW_027497400.1, from coordinate 10,130 downwards.
CCGTGTAAAGTTTATTAAAATAAGTAAAACTTTACACACAGAAAAAAAATAAAAAGACAACTTTTTTAAGAGTTATCAAGATATCCAAAGAACCAATATAGACACAAAAAGATTTCTTGAAAACCGGCATAAATTTTGCACAAAGACTCGTTTCTTTTCATCAAGATGAGGCTTTATAAGTTAGTTTGTTTTGGAATTATGTAGTTATCTTATCCATAGTTATCATGTCATGTTGTTATGACTTTCATTTTATATAGAATAATAACACGGAAAATGTTAAAATATAAAGGGTGACAAAATTAAGAATGGTGAGAGGATTTGTGGACACACAAAAATCCATCAGAAAAATTCTAAAAAATTAATAAAAAAATCATAACTCAAAATATAAATAAAAAATTAAAAAATTAAAAAAACAAAAATGTTTTCCTCATCATTCTCGTTCCGTAAACAACAAAAAAACAAAAAATAACCCCGAAAAGACACAATGCAAAGACAAAAGACACAATAAAGAAAATGAACAAAAGACACAATTATAACTAAAAAAAAGACGCAATAAATCACAAAATATAAATGCCGAACAAAATATAACACAATGTTGACTAATATAACACAATATCAAGAAAAAAATGCACAATGTCAAAGACAAAAGACACAATCAATGACGAAAATAAACACAAAATACAATAATCTTTTTCCCTCAACATTATGTTTTTTTTAGAACGAGGAAGATGGTGGAAACATTTTTATGTTTTTATTTTTTATTAAATTTTGAATTAGATTTTTTAGTTATTTTTTTAATTTTTTTGAAGAGTTTTTTTTGTGACTATAAATCCTTCTCATTTTTATCTCTCTTTTAAAATAACTTGATCCTAATAATACATACGTTATTTTTGGGTGAGGTTTCTAATGTTTTGAAATGGATTCTAGGCTTTGTTGTATTTCCTCTTTTAATTACAAGGCGATGAGTCTTTGCATATTTAGAGTACGGTTGCGATCGAATTAAAATTTTCGTAAGCTAGTCGAGATTGACTTTATACAAACTTAAAATGAGACATGCTTAAATGAGTTTGAAGACAAGTTTAAAGATTATAAAATAAACAAGTTCGAGCATGAGCTTCATGTACCTAGTTCAACGAACTTTACGAGTCTATTACTATTGTAATATACCATAATTTATTTTATATAATACATATATAATTATATTATTATGTAAAAAAATATGATAAAATAAATGAATACTATAAGTTTTGTTATACATATAATCTTAAAATTATATATATACAATAACTGCTAGTGTGTACAAATAATATAATTAAATGTTCGTAAATAATAAACTAGTCGAGACCAATTGAGCTGGAATTGGAAAACTTTATATCGACTAAAGCACGAGTTTGTAACATGTTTCAAATTAAACAAGTTGAGCTTGAGCTTGAGCTTGAGCTTCTGACTCCTTCATATTGTTTTAATGTCGATTTTATATCTATATTCCAATTCTATATTTTGTTAAAATGGAATTATATCAAAATACTAATCAAATGTTTTTTTTTAAAAAAAACAACAAAATTTAGTATGATGATGAGTAATAGTGCACAATTGAATTAAATGTTAAAGAATATCATGAATTAGAGATATTATTAGGCCCTAATTAACTCCAAAACCACCATAAATCATTTATTAACACCCATCAAATATTAAATACCAGTTTAAGTAATCAACCATGTTTAGTCAAAAACATAAATTCACCTCAAAGAAAATAATAAAATCAATGCTCAAAAAGCCACGACATGAACCCACCCTTCTCTTCTCTTCTCTTCTTCCCAATTGGCTTTGTTTCTTTCATCGCACGTCTCTATCTCCCTCTCTCCAAAACCAGTATTTATGGAGTTTGAGTTCTTGAATTCTTTTCTCTTTTTCTTTTAAATCATTCATTCTTTTAGCTTACACCACTTTATGGCTTCCCTTTCTTCCATGCCTTCCTCCTTTCCATTTCCTTTATAACTTCCAAATACCTTTCATTTCCAATTCCATTCCATTCCAACCCTCTCTCTCTCTCTCTAGCTTCAAGTTCTAAACCAGTTTCCAAGATTCTTTTTCTTGAAAAGATTCAATCTCTGTATATGTTTTGAAAAGTTAAAGATTTTTCAAGGGTTTAGTATTATGATGATGGGAAATTATTCTGGAATCGGAAAAGAGGAGGATGAGATGATCCTCCCTCCCGGATTCCGATTCCACCCGACCGATGAAGAGTTGATCACTCACTATTTAATTAAGAAGGTTATTGATAATACTTTCTCTGCTAAAGCAATTGGAGAAGTAGATATGAACAGAATTGAGCCTTGGCAATTGCCTGGTAAGTTGTTAATCAATTCACTATTTAATCAATTCGGTTTGATTTGATACGATTTATTGAAAGTTTCTAATTTTCTGGGATTTGTTTGTTTTTTGATTTGGAATAAAGGGTTGGCGAAAATGAGTGGAAAAGAATGGTATTTTTTCTGTGTGAGGGATAAGAAGTATCCGACCGGATTAAGGACGAATAGAGCAACGGATGCCGGTTATTGGAAAGCTACCGGGAAAGACAAGGAGATTTATCGAGGGAATTCGTTGGTCGGAATGAAGAAAACTTTGGTGTTCTATAAAGGAAGAGCTCCAAAAGGGGAAAAGACTAATTGGGTGATTCATGAATTCCGATTAGAAGGCAAATCCTCTGCTCAAACCGGACTGAAATCGACCAAGGTATTGATTAATTCTTGAATAATTGAATGATCCTCTGTTTTCCCCTGTTTTCCTCTGTTTTTTTGTTGCTTATTTCGTCGTTGTTGGTTCGAATTGCAGAACGAGTGGGTGATCTGTCGTGTATTTCATAAAAGTTCTGGCGAGAAGAAGGCGAATTCGGGTGGAATTGGACACCCGCAGTTGACGGAGTCTTCAACATCAAGCGGTAGTGGTGGCGGTGTGATTAAGCCCGAATCCCTTCGCGTGCCCGTGCCCTGCTTCTCCAATCCAATTAATATTCAACAATTACCTAATAATCTTCTCAATAATCCTAATTACCCTTTTGATCACAATTCTCAATTCCAATTCCAATTATCTTCAAACTACACATATCATGTTCCGAATCAAACATACTTTAATGGCATACTCAGAAACAATGGTGATTATCAAATGGGAAAAGAGATCGATGCGCGCTCTCAAGAAACCGCGATGAGTAATGAGATGAACCCCGAGATCTCATTGGTTATGCCGGATTTTGAAATTGGGAAGAGGGAATTTGATGATGATCAAGAAGCTCCTTTGGCTTCGGGTGGACCGATCGACATGGATAACATTTGGGATTACTGAATTGGGATCAAGAAGATGAAGATGAAGATTGAATGAATGTGAAAGGTGTATTTGAGTGTTTAATGCATAGAATTTTCTGATGCCTGAGATGATTATTTTCAGGTGATGAAGAAACAGTCATAATGTAAGGATGATATGTCATATGGTAATTAGTATTTTAGTTTTGTTGTTAATTAAATAATCAATGCGATTTTATTTATTTAATTGTTGTGGAATTCCGTGGTTTCGTTTGTCAACTTTGTTTTATAGGTGTTTCCTTTTAAAATAATTTTTGGGATCGGATTTTAATAGAGGTTGTTAAAAATTTGTTTTAGATTTGAAAATTTGAAATTCGACTCTATTCGAATTCGATTATTAAGATTTGAATTTGGCTTTTCAAAAATTAGAATTTAATTCGATTTAAGCTCGAGCTTAATAATCTAATTTGAAGCTAATACGAATTTATAACTCAAAATTTTCAGTTCTATTTGATTCTAAGTTCAAATTTAAATATACACATTAATATATAGGCGAAAGTTAACATATAAATTAAACTAACGTCTTAACTGTGTCAATTAAGTAGTGTAATTATATATACAACTAGTGTAATTAAATTATATCATAGTATAGTTACACTAATTGATTCACAGAGTTAACATGTTAATTTAATTTATATTTTATCCAACCATTAATATATACACACACTTCAAAAACAACATACAACTTAGATTTTTGAATATTGTCAAATTCGTTTATATTTAGAACTTTTATCAAGTGACATTGTAGCTATCTTAAATTTGTATTCGGGTCTAATAATTATTATTTTGGGTTTGATTTATTGATATAGTTTATTAATGTAGTAACTTAATATTTTTTATGTTAAAAGTAATTACTTTGCGGTATTTTTAAAAATAAAAATAAAAATAAAATAATTTATTATTTAGGATGAATATAAATAGAATTGATTTCAATTCGAATTTGAGTTTCAAATACGAATCGAATTAGGCATAAAATTCGAAAACAAACTATGGTAAAAAAAAAAGTTAATAATTAGAAAAAATTGGATTCAATTAATTCCAAAATCATTTATTCAATTAGTTAACACTCTTAGTTTTTAACGTCGCGCCAAAATTTATTTGTTGTATAGCACGCGTGTGCATATTAAAGTTAAAAAGAGAATTATCAGGTATTTTGAAATTGATCTCAAAATTTAAGAACAAGCTCACGGTGAAAATTGGTTATAGTACAAATGCACAGTCATTGTTGAATACATCTAGTTGCTTGCAAGTTGCAACCCGTGCATTGCGACGGTTGACACGACATGAACTCAGTTGATATCGGTTAAACCCGTGTGTTGCGGCGGAGACATGCCAAAAACTTGGTCAGTGTTGTCTAGGTTCATTATGGAAAAAGAAAACCCAAAATATAAAGTTAATATGATCAAAAGTATATTATACATGTGTTCATTCATTGCAACAACTCGATTCTTTACATCAAAACATAATGACGAAAAAGTTATATGATGATTCGAAGAAGAATACCTAAAAATTATATTCATAATATCCAAAAATAATTATTGACTCCAGTTTGTTGGTGAGGTTAAATTAAATTACAAAATTACAACCAATTCAAAGCGATTGTGAGAAGGGTCTATTGATTGTCTTCGCATATTTTTTTTATTATCATTAAGACTTATACATAATTTATTGACATTACTGGTAAACAAGCACATCACGTGGGAAATAATTTAATGAGTAGTTGTAAAAAACATTCTGACTGAGAACAAATATACCTTTTTTTTTATTTTCTGGTCAAAATGCATTCTTATATTTAGATAGACTTTGGTTTAAAGAGTGATTTAGTTATTTTACAATCATGAACTACTAAAGTGTAATATGATATTATAAACTTCAAAAAAGATTGTTAATTTTAGTCTTTACCCCACATAATTGATCCGAGGTTAGATAATGGGGTAACTTATTGAACTTATAATATATAATTTAATCAATCTTTTTAGCTTATTAAATAAATTGACGGGTCACAATGTTTTATCAACGACCTAATTCAAACAATATGGTTATTAAATGTAGTTGACATATGTAATCGTTTACAAGCCGAAGTGAGAACTACTTTAGATCCAACCATATCGTTTTATTTGATATATAGGGATCTCAATTCTAATGTTATATGACTGTTATATAGAAAATATCAACACAGTAATTTAGAGATGACATCCCATATTAATAATGTGATTTTTCTCTAAGATGTTTATTTTAGTGTAGTTTTGAATATGTTTATGTTAGAATCATTCTTTACATAATTTAAAAATATGAAAAAAAAAATGACATAAAAAAGATGGGCTAGGTTTCAACATGTAATTATCCATAACATGATTTCTAAAGGTGATGTTTACATTATTCATTCTTCACAAGGGGGAAATATGATAGTAATTATTTAAATTTGACATATTTAAATTTGACAGTAATATCATATTTCCTCAATAAAAAAAAGTAAATACATTTATTTTCATCAGTTTAACGGTATTTATACTTTTTGTTTGTTTGTATAGCCATCAAATAAAGGGTTGTAGTTGAATTCCTATTGATGGATATACCTTAAGTGGTTGGGTGATTGGGTTTGGCAAGTGATGCACATAAAAACAAATAGCCGGTAAATTAAAATTAAAATTAAAATAAAAAACAAGTTGATAAACCGATTGTTCACGCATTCTTACTTCTACACATGAGTTTTGAGGTTTGATAATGATTATATGTGTAGATAAGTGAAACATAACTCATCTTTTTTTTTTACTTTATTTTATAATAATAGCTTTATGTTTTGAAAAGTTTTGTTACAACTTTATAAGAAAAAATAGATTATATGCTTCTTCATTCTCTTTATTAAATTTAAATAATTTTTGTTTTATATGTGAATAAAAACAAAACTGATTATATTTATTGAAATAAGTTTGAACTGAACTAAACTTTGTACCGTTAGTTAACCATATTAATAGAACAATCGTCTCTTAAGATTTAAAAACTGACCCATATCTAACCAAAATCGATCAGTTATAAAAGGCAAACACGAAATGCCGATTATATGTTACGCTTTGGCATATAAGTGAATTGAAACAACCAATGCTCACCCTTGGTTTGGCGATCTTTTTAAAATTTGTAACATGTTAGGATTTATTATTTAGGTTACGATTAAAAGAATGTAAAGTGTTTTATATTTATTATGGAGAATCATAGTGAAATAGAAAATGAGAAGGTATGAGTACATAGTAAGTTGTAAATTGTGAATAAAAACTGTTACATTAAATTATTTTAATGTGTACATATATATATGTAAAGTAAGAGTTAAGGGTCTCTTAAATTTTAAGAGATATCAAACTCATTGCTTTATGTAAAACGTATAAGAGCATTCACATTTAGTTCCTTACTATATATATATCTATATATATCATATAATTACACTAAAAATCACTACAATATATATCTCATTTTCAATTAAATAATACATTTTTATACTTTTGTCATTACAATTTATCTCTCATTCACTCACAATCACTTTAAAAAAGATATTAAAATATATACGGTGTGAACAGTGAAACCTCAAATTTAATTTTCTCATGTAACATTTTTTCTTTGCTCTACTCACAACCAATTACAAACATACCATATAATTTACAAATTTCACTCAGATATTTTTAAGAATAGTTTGAGAATGCTCTAACGCATCAAAAATATAGAAATTGGGGTTAATTAGGTCTTTACTCACAAATATACTTAAACTTTCTTTACTTCAAAATATATACTTACAACTTTGGTCCCTTAGCTTCAGTATCTTCTTTTTTATAAATTTAAATTAACACCTACACATATGTCCCCTAATTCAAAACCAATTACACCCACGACTTTTTAGTGGACATAACTTTTTTACACGTTAATATATTTTCAATAAAATTACATCATAAAAAGTTAGCATGTTACGCGATTACCGTCTAGAAGCGGTAACAGGTCGAGTCGGGCGAGCACTGGTCATTTGTTAAAGTGGATTAGGGTTAGTCAATAAAAATGGTTAATTTGGTTCGGGTTCGAGCATAAAGGAGTCAGATCAGAACGATGTTAAGTCGGAACAAGTCTGGGGCCAAAACGGGTTGGTTTAAAAAATGATTTATTTGAAATTACTGTATATTTTAGGTTTTCTTCTTGGTTTTCATCACTGGTTATGTAGATGCCGTTGTTTACATGTATCGGGGCCGATAAACGCTGTGTTCAGCACCACGTAACGCACTTAACCCAATCTTGGTAAGCGCTCAATCCAGCGCCCTACACCAGTAATCGGCATGAATTACATGTGTGGTGTTGGTTAAGCATGTTTTAATGTCGATAACATGCCTTCTGGTCCGGTTACACGTGTTAAATCTTTGATTACAAGCAATTGGCTTTTGCACGAGTTGCGTGTGCCATTTCGGGCTACGTACGCACTGTCATCAGGTGACGTATGTATCGACACGGACTGTACGTTCAAGCTGCGCGAGCACACCACTGCATCACATGGGCACTCGGCTATTATTTTTTAATACATGATGCTATTATATAGTTACATATGAAATTGCTTTCTTTAATAAGTTAGCATATTAACGACGAAATTCATATAGACATATTTTAACGATCAAGATGTAGAATATTAGTAATCAGTCACCTAATCTTCAACAAGTGGATTTTTTATAAATGCTTGGAATGATATAGAGTCGCTTATTTTTAATTATAAGTGTGAAGTGTTAATTTTTATTGTATAAAATGAGAATTGTATGATCATAAATTGTATTTTATAACTTTATTAAAACCGACAAATATGATATTTTAAACTATTTGAATATATATACTTAATATCATATGTTTTAGTTGGATTAATATAATATTAAACAAGTTTTACACTAGATATATAAATCACGTTCCTTAACTTATGCCGGTAGAATGTAGAACATGCAATTTAATATTGAAAATTCATATAGGCATATTTTTACATCACGATATAGAATGTGATCAATCACCTACTCGGCTACTCTCTTCCACGAGTGGGCAGGGGTGAACAAACGGGTCCAACTTATAATACTTAACCCTAGTGGCGAAGCTTGAACTAATACACCAGGGGGCCGGACTCAATATGCATACAAAAATTTACAAACGATGGGGGGCGGACTCACATTTTCGGCCGAAACGCCTAAATTTACATTACGCATAAAAAATTTCGGACGAAAACGGGTAAATTTACACCATTACCCCGAAAAACCCAGGGGGGCGCGCGCCCACCCCTGGGCCTAAGTAAGCTTCGCCAGTGCTTAACCCGAGCCCGGTTAATGGTATTCTTAAGACTCGAAAATTGACCCTAGTATGAATAATAAAGTCTGGTCGTTGTAAATAACCAGTATGCATGGCTGGTTCGATCTTACGGGTCTTACCCGGTTTATGCTCATCACTATAGAAGCATATGGGTCTTACCAGCCATATTTGACCCGGACCCAGACCTGATTAATGGTATTCTTTGAAACTGGGAAACAACCCTACTGTAATACAAGGATCAGATCGGTTTATGTATCGCATATCTTACCCAATATATGTTCACACCCCTACGAGTGAGTTCATTACATATGCTTGAAGTGATATAAAACCATTTTAATTATTTTAATAAGAAATTAAATATCTTATCTTAAATATATATAAACGAAACTTTTAAAGCTATTTGGTTGCTTTTCACGTCCTCTCATACCACCAAATTGCTTTATTTGTAGATGGATGCTTCTCATGCATTTGACTTGAATTCACGGGTATAGGTCTCACCAAACCCAGATAGCCCTTAAACATGTTATAGCATCTCATTGAATTAAAAAGTAATCTCACCAAATAATTGATGTGAAAATTTTATAAAAAAAGGATATACTAAAAATTAATATTAATTTAAAAAAAGATATTTATAATTAAGAAACAATTTTATAGTAAAAAAATAAGCGGGTCATGAGTCTCACCAAACCCAGATAGCTTTTAAATCGGGTTATAATATCTCATTTATTTGTGAAACATTTTCATCATCAAAACCTACGTGTTCGTTTCACAGAATTCGTGGGAATTCAAAGGAATTAGAATTAAAATCCATGACATGACATTCTCGTTTTGTTGGAATTGGAATCTTAATTCCATGTTGGTGTGTTCGGTTGTCGAACAATTGGAATTGAAATTCAATTCCTTTAAATAACCAAATCCTTCCAAAATGTGAAGGAGATCAAGTAAATTCATAGGAATCTTTGATAGGTCAACGGTTCGCATCGGTACGAAGCCCCGGGTGTGTTTGCATCCGGTTTTGACGCCCTGGGTCAGTTCGCGTTCGGTCGCCCTGGGTCAGTTCGCTTCAACTCATTTCTCAAGCCTTTTTTTACGAGGACAAAGAATAAGATATTGTAGTGTTTTTTTTTTAATTTGGAGTTATGTTTTTTTTATTATTTTAAATACAATTTTGAGGGGTTTTTGATCTTAATTGAAAACCTCTAAAAAAATTCAAAAAAAGTAATAACGCGAAATATAAATAAAAAAACAATCTAAAAGAACTAAAATGTTTCTGCCGTTATTCTCTTTAAAAAAACCCTGAAACCTGTTCCGACACAAACCAAAACAACGATTTTTTTTAATTGACCCGTTCTGACTCAAACCTATTCCGACCCAAACCTGTTTCCACCCATGATTCGTTCGACCCAACTCAACCCACTTGCCCCCCCCCCCCCCCACCTGGCTGGAGATGTGGTGAAATTT